>NW_024387517.1:0-18161 GCF_900408965.1 Simochromis diagramma | reverse complement strand
TTCCATGTTTGTGATGTGTGCTGGGCTGGATGTTTTTGTCGCCGATGTGTTTGCTGCAGTAGGAGCGGAAGATGGCCATCTTTTCCTTATAATCTGCTGGAAGTTGCTGCGCTACCGTAGCCCTGGTCCGGATGGAGAAATGGCACCGTTTCATAAAAAGTGAAAGTGAAACTGCTTTTAACCGAATGGTGACCGTCGAAACGCTTCTCCCGCTCGTTCTTTGCTCGATGATCCACCGCTCGAGTCTTTCCTCCAACTCGGGCCACCTCGCCTTATGTCCGCGGAAACTCAGCTGCGTTTTCTTGACCTGCCGGAGCTTGTTTTCTAGCTTCCTCCATTTGCGAACCATCGATTCGTTAATCTTAAATTCTCTCGCCGCTGCTCGATTTCCATGTTCCTCCGCGTAGCTGATGGCCTTCAGTTTAAACTGTGCTTCATAAGCGTGTCTCTTTGCCATTTTCAGGGTTGCGCCCACACTTCACCCTTTAGCGTTCTCATGGTGTTCTCTACTACGTCCTCCTTACAACACACAGGGCGCACTGCGCTATAGGGCGCGCCGTACTGTTTGAAGGAAATCTAAGACTTTTAAGTGCGCCTTATGGTCGTGAAAATACGGTAATCACACAAAACTCTTTGCAAAAGAGGCAAAACTGTGTGCCAGAGTCTCGGGTCAGCGTTTGTTTTCATGTCACAGCACCAGAACGATTGCAGGCGCTCATAAGTAGTTACCATAAATCACCACCTTTCATGGTCTCATCACATCAACTGTTATTAAGAAAATGGGACAAAGCATAGCTATGGCTATCAAATGCTCTTTGTGTATCACTTCATCAATTATGAAAGATGTCATTAATGCATTAGTAATGTCTCATCTGGAGTATTGTTCAATCATTTGGTCAGCAGCTAATAAGACAGATCTTAACAGACTTCAGTTAGTCCAGAATAAGGCGTCCAGATTAGTGTTAAGATGTTCATGCTATACTAATATTGATAAAATGCATAATCAACTTTATTGGCTTCCTGTACAGACTAAAATATTTTATGGCTTACTTGTAGTTATAAAGAAAGCGATTCTGTTAAAACACACCACATTGAACACCACGCAACATGGAAGCTAATGGGGTTCCTTTTGAATAAACAAACATAAGATTTATTATCGCTGAATAATTATGTATAAATCTATACAAATTATAGAAATATGTAATAGGAAACAACACTATAAAATAAATTATAAAATAATGTGTGTGTGTGTGTGTGTGTGTGTGTGTGTGTACACAATCAGGAGGGATGGGCATGATTTTAGTGTTTAAACAGTCATGAATAATTTTTAACAGCAGGTTGGATGTAATGTGTTAGAACTACCAGCAGGTGGGGATAAGAGACCTTTAAGGTGTTTGGTGCCACACTCCACCTTACCGTATGGGGGTGCCTACTGGGGTCAGCGGGGTTACCTGCCCCTCCCTTCCTTCCCTCCCCATCTCCAGCTGCCTCCCTCTTCCCGCTCCACCACAACCACCCACACATGCAGGGCCTTGGAGTAGGGGTGTGTCACCAGGGTGCAGAGGAGGCTACCCCCCCCTCTGTCCCCTTCTGGCTGCCTCTGCCTCAATTTTATCCCACAACTTAGACATTCACATTACTCACACTCTCATTACACATACATATAGGATCTTGGGGGTGGGCACGATACACGGATTCCAAATTACCATCAGGGTGTACACCTCACCCCTGGCGTCGTTGCCCACCTCTCAATTTTAAATACACGTAGACATTGAGGGCTAGCAGGAGGGACCATGCGCTTACCTGCTGCTCTCTGGCAGGTAGCTCCATGCCCTCCCGGGTTTTAAATGCACCTTAGAACACACATGCATCAACACTACAATGAGCGGGTGGAGGGAGGTTTTGGAGTCTTCTCTCACCCCCGTTCTCTGCGGCCTGCTGGAGCGGGGGGGGCTAGAAGGAGGAGTTGGCCGTCCGACTGCGGTCTGGAGTGTGGGGCCTCCCTGCTGCTGCGGAGTCGGGGCGGTCTGCCTCTCCCCACCGCAGGCAAAAGGGTAACACCACCTGGGTCTGGGTGCAGTTCCCCCCTCCAGGGGCAAGGGTACCTAGACCCGGTTCGTAGAGTACGCTTGGGGAGTGTGATCGTGTGTACAGCGTCTCTTTATGTCTGTCTCCACGTTGGTTGAGTGTGGAGTAAGTGCATATGAGAGCATGAGGGTGGGAATGGATGTTTGTGTCTGTGTGTGCCTGTATTCCTGTGTCTATATGTCAGGTTGGGTATCAGACGCCACCTCTCTGGGGACATCTCAGGCCCTCCAAGGTTTGGAGGCCTATCTCCACTCACCACCACTTCCCCTGCCAGTGGCGGACTCCCTCAGGTGTCGGTGCGTTGGTGGTTCTTTGTGTCTGGGGATGGGCTTCCAGGTACACACCAGCTCACTCCTTGGCGGCCGCTTATCGGGGCCTGGAGCCTGGGGCTCGCTCGGGCCACTTCGGAGGTGGGGTGCCCCCGGCCTCTCGGCCTGGTGCTCGGTCACTCAGGCACAGCTGGCTGCCGGCGGAGCTCACGGGCGCGTCACTGCAACCCCCCCTGGCTTCTGCTCCGCGGCTGCTGAGTGAGCCCTCATCTGGGACTCTCCTCAGCTCTTTCTGGGACAGTGGCGCGGCTGCCCCTCTGTTGGTCTTCCTTGGTCTCTTGTGTTCTGGGGGCCTCTGGATGTCTGGAGTTTTGATCTCCTCCACACCTGCTTCATGCCCTGGAGGACGGGGCTGTGTCTAGCAGATCATTACATGAAGGAACCTTTTAAAAAAAACAAGCGCGTCCATGCTCACAGGTGTACACACGGGTGCTCACACACACAAACTACACCCTTTTTGGCTCCTACCTCAAAGCACACTGTGTTCTGTTGATCTTATGTGCTGCACAATAATGTTTAACATTTAGTATTTACTGTCATATTCCCATATATCATTGTGATGTTGTTTTTTCTATTACTCTTGTTCTCTTCTGCTTGTTTTCTTTTTTCTTTCTCAGCAGGTGATCCAGGTGATTGATATATGCATTTTTTCTTCTTTTTCTGCCCATTCTGTTGGTTTTTGTTTTTTGCCCTTCTCCCCCGTTCCTCTTCTCAGCTCTTTCTCTTTCTTTCCCCCAGTCAAGTCTGTCCCGTATTCAACAAGTGAAAATAAAATAAACAATAAAAGGTGAATCAAATGGACCATTATGGCAAGGCTGGGATGGTCAATTTGGTAAAGTAAATCCGTTGGGCATCTTTCTTTGCCTTTAGACAATAATTCTGATGGCAAAAGAGCCAAACAGGACAGGCAAAAAAAAAAAAAAAGATGTTCATACTACACTAATATTGATAAAATGTATAATCAACTTTCTTGGCTTCCTGTACAGGCTAAAATATTCTATGGCTTACTTGTAGTTATAAAGAAAGCAATTCTCTTAAACACACCACATTTATTTCTGCTCAGCTGCAGTATCCAGATGAAATACATAATCATATTACACAGTTTTCAACAAACTGCAATTTAGTAAATGCTCGAGTTAAAAGTAACTTTTGTAAAACTGTTATATTTAGAGCAATTTTGAAGTGGAATAAATTGTCTTATAAAATTAGAGAATTAGCAACTATTCAAAACTTCAATGAACATTTAAAAGCTGATTTACAGAACTTTTAGTTGTAAATATTGTAAGAGATGGTTTGTTTTTGAAATTTGTGCAATGTGTCTCAATGTTATTGATATTATTATTATTATTATTATTATTATTATTAATTGCTTATGTTTTAACAATTGTGAAACCTCACTGTGGATGTAAGAGCCAAATTATGTGGATATCTTGAATCCACTTTATTGTATAATATTTTATGTGAGTATTTGACGTGAGACGAGCAACATGGAAGCTAATGGGGTTCTTTTTGAATAAACAAATAAACAAACATAGGATTTATTATCACTGAATAATTATGTATAAATCTATACAAACTTTTAGTGTTTGAACAGTCATGAATTATTTTTAACAGCAGGTTGGATGTAATATGTTAGAACTACCAGCAGGTGGGGATAAGAGACCTTTAAGGTGTTTGGTGCCACACTCCACCTTCAGGTTTAAAACTAGTGTTAATGGAGGGAGTTTGAAGGTTGAGTTTGTTCCACGACTGCATTTCACTCACTGCCTCTGTTTGTATCTCTGTCACTGCAGGACCAACATGGAGCGAGAAGTCAGCGCTCTCAGGAGGCCGACAAACCTCAACCAAGAAAGAGAGAGAAAAAACACACCTGTGACGAGTGTGGGAAGGATTTTACTTTGAAGGGTCATCTAAAACGGCATCAGGTCATCCACACTGGAGAGAGACCGTTCAGCTGTGACTTGTGTGGAAAGTCTTTTTCCTTGAAGGGTCACCTAAAAAAACACCAACTCATCCACAGTGGAGTTAAAGCGTACAGCTGTGATCAGTGTGGCAGAGCTTTTACTCACAGTAGCAGCTTACAGAAGCATCTAGTTACCCACTCTGGAATTAAGGCATACAGCTGTGACGAGTGTGGGAAGGAGTTTACTAGGAAGGATTCACTAAAACAGCATCAGGTCATCCACACTGGAGAGAGACCGTTCAGCTGTGACTTGTGTGGAAAGTCTTTTTCCTTGAAGGCTCACCTAAAAAAACACCAACTCATCCACAGTGGAGTTAAAGCGTACAGCTGTGATCAGTGTGGCAGAGCTTTTACTCACAGTAGCAGCTTACAGAAGCATCTAGTTACCCACTCTGGAATTAAGGCGTACAGCTGTGACATCTGTGGAAAAACTTTCAGCCAGAGAGGAAACCGAAATACACACCTACGCATTCACACCAGACATGATGTGTACTGCTGTGAACAGTGTGGCAAAGAGTTTATAACAGACACACAGTTAAAACATCACATGTTTACCCACACTGAGGGACGACCTTATAAATGTGACCTGTGTGAGAAGACTTTTAAATCTCCACATTACCTGAGAGAACACCAACAGATCCACACCAGAAAGAGACTCAACAAGTGCAGTTACTGTGGGGTATGTATTTATATTGTTATCTTGTCATTTTAGCCTGACTGTTTGGAACAACTCTGCTCATTAAACTGTGTTAGCATGTTAGCAATTCTACTGCATGGAAAAGCAGCTCTGAGTGATTATTCAGATTTTCATGTCAGTTATGATTTTAGTATTACTGTAGTATTATGGTGGTAGTATTGTAGTTATTGCAGCCCAGTAAACTGAGTGTGTTTACTGAAACAGTCAAATGTAATTGGACGTCTGCAGAGATGCTCTTTATTTCAGGCGACGTTCAGGATAAAAGTGTTGAAGGACTGACTTACACTGTCTTTGTGTCTTTGTTTAGAAGCAGAGCGACACAGATGGATCCAGTTCTCAACCCTGTCATCACCGTGGTGGTGGGAAAGACTTTCGTTGTGACGTCTGTGGAAAAACCTTCAGTCGGCAAAAGACCCTAAAAAGACATCAACGTAGACACACTGGAGACAAACTGAAATACTGCAAAGAATGTGGGAGAGGCTTCACCACATCGCATCACTTAAAACGACATGAACTGATTCACAGTGGGGTTAAAAAGTATGTCTGTGATCAGTGTGGGTCATCCTTCACCACTGCAGGTGAGCTTAAAACACACAAACGAGTCCACACAGGAGAGAAACCATACAAGTGCAGACACTGTGACAAAAGCTTCTCAAATTCAAGTAATCGTAACAATCATGAACGTGCACACATGGAAGGAAACTACAGCTGTGACCAGTGTGACAAGAGCTTCAGGAATCTCAGATCATACTCCAAACACAAACGATCCCACGTTACTAATAAACTGTTTCACTGTTACCAATGTGCCCAAACATTCACCTCATTGTCTGCTCTGTGCAAACATCAGCGTGATCACTCAGGGCTGAAATCACTCCCATCACTGGATCACAGTGAATCTGAAGAGACAGAAAGATCTTCTGGTTTCAGTGTCAGACTCAAAAAGCTTGAGATCAGGCTCCACAGAGTTCAGATAGAATCATTTAAACTTGTGTTGAACTGAACTGGTTGCTGGGCTGAACTTCTACATAATACAGATTTACATGGGATCTTATTTTCTGTCGTTTTACTGAGTCAGTTTTGTCCTTTTTTCTCTGTCCTGGTTTTGCTCGTCTGTAAATAATTGAAACTCAGTCAAATAGTTCATTGTTCTCCAGCAAAACGTTTTGGAAACTCATGTTTAACCTTTAAAACTCTGACATGTTTTAGCACACAAGCCTTCATCGGGGAGTTCACTCATGATTGGACCATGAGAATAAAGGTTTTTAGTTCTTTCAAAGAGAGTCTTGGAGGTGTTTGATGTTTTTGTTTTTTGTTTTTTTTTTTCTACATATAGGAAGAAACTATTTTTCTTGCTTTGTGTAGTGTGGAAGTTTTTAATGTTTCTTTCATCTGTGATGTTCTTGAATGTGTTGACATGAAGATGGTACAAATAAACTGTCCTTTTAGCTTCAGCTCCTAATTTATTCATTATTTATGGATGTAGCACAGCAGCAGTTTCTTGATTAACACATGGAGGGCTCGGGATCTGATGGTAAATAATGTTTTGTGTCCTTGTACACATCATACAGCTCAGCTGTTCCACAGATGTCAGGTTTACACAGTGGGATGGTTTGTAAGAACGCAGCTCTCCTGTGGATAAATCCTTACTCTTAGCCTCAGGACCTCACACAGTGCCAGCAGGTTTGGTCAGAAGATTTATCCCTTATACCAAAACTTCAGAGTCTCCTTTGCTGTGCTGTTTTCACAAAGAAACGTAAACTGAAGACCTGAACTTACAATGTTTTAATTAGTTTAGCAGATTCAGTGTCTCCATGATCGAATCTGCTGTTTTTGTGCTGCTGTTGGTAGAAAGCCGTTTAATACTGAAATGAACTGGCTGCATGCATCTCTGAATGTAAATTGGTGCACTATTAATAGATCACTCTGGAACAGTGTCATCACCCTAATTTGCCCACTTAGTAAATCTCACTCTTTGCCAAGAAATTGAAATAAATCTTGTTTCCCTGCTGGATAGTGATCCACTGTAACTCTGCTCCTCCTTCCTGTTTAGGATTTCTGTGGCTGAAGTAAAATTGCCTCCATCCATCACTTATCCCAGCTAACCCAAAGTAAAAGAAAGTTTTGCTCATCTTAAAAAAGCATTACAATAATGGGCATTACCAATGCAAACTGAATAATACAGAAGATGAAAGAAGAGACTTTGATCAGTTAATAAAGCTCATGATCTTGATTCATTGTGGCTGCTACACAGATACTTCTGGGTCACTTCTCTCAGTTAGGAACCTTCCTCACCAAAACTGACTGTTGGACCACACCCTTGGTTTCATGAGAAGCTGTTTCAGCCATGATTTCTCTTCCTGTATTTCAGAGTAAAGACTGAAGTGACAAATGGAAACATGTTTAAAAAACGCAATGTGAGAGAGACGTTGAGGTCCTTAGAAGTTACCCTGGGTTTTTCTGTCATCCTGCTAGATGTTACACACCTTGTTATTGGACTGATTTCTACTGCTGGACTACTCCTGGGGAGAGTAACAATACTCTTACTAATTAGCTCCCTTTCACACCTTTGGGGATATTTATTTTTGTGCTTGCAGCGCTGTGAGCCAGAACAGCGAGAGAAAAATCTGCAACAGCGACGAGCCGAATGCTTAAGTGAATCCCAGCAGCTGCACATGTGCTACGCTGATTTAGAGGATATCTTTGCTCTTCATAATTCATAACTTCATAATTACACAGGGTGTAATTATGAAGTTATTGAGCTGCACATACTTTACGACCTGCTTAAGTTCGAGGTCACAGCGTCTGTAGAGCAGCTGGAACATAATGAAGTCTACAAGGTTAAAGTTTTATCTTCACTTGTTGTTCTTTCTGCTGCTTGGTTTGATGGATCTGAGAGCTTTTGTTTTTATTACTGTTATTATAATTATCATTAATATTTTACTCTTTAAAAGCTTTAAAATAGTGTTTGTGTTTTGAAAAGTTGATGTAAGAATTGAACAGAAACATCTGTCATAAAAATCGCCCAAAGGCACAGAGACAAACTCAAAGGATGCAACCTGTAACTTTCTCTTCCTTCATGTCAGCACCATCATCGATTATTTATAGTAAATGCATATAGCAACAGTAACACTTTAGTTTGGATTTCATAATTTCTGTAACTGGAAAATATTATTTTGTTTAAAGACAGAAGTGACTGCGTAGTTGCAACATTAAAGTGAAATATTTAATAGTCTATTAACAGATTATGTGTTGAAGCTGTCATTTCAAGAGGAGAGAAGTTGCAGAGAGGCGTGTAAGACTGCAACTCTGCTTCCTGGTCCCAGCTCTGGATAGTCATATTTTAGGGGGTTTAATAAATGTGTCCATATTTCTAGAAATGAGAGCTGCTCCATCCAAAGTGGGATGGATGCCGTCTCTCCTAACAAGACCAGGTTTCCTCCAGAAGATTTGCCAATCATCTATGAAGCCCACATCGTTTCTTGGACACCACTCAGACAGCCAGCAACTTAAGGAGAACATGTGGCTAAACATGTCACTCCTGGGCTGTATCCCAATTCAGGGTCTGCAGCCTTAAAGGCCGATTACGTCACAGCAACGCGACGAAGGCTGTTCCAATTCAAAGGCTGCTCGAAATGCGGCCCTCAAATGTGTCCTTCATTTCCCTGAATTTTAAAGATGTGTTGGTGTAGACTTCGTGGCCCAACACATCCCAGATTGCATAGCGCGGCGGTGGGTGTGGATAATTTTGCCGAAAAAAACGGTGGAAGCGGAGCGGCCAAAGAGTAAACGTTTAAAAGTAAGTACTGTTATGATGTCTCAACAGGACCTGGAAAAACTAGTCCATGCATTCATTTTTAGTAGGCTTGATTACTGTAACAGCATCTTTACAGGTCTACCTAAAAAATCAGTCAGACAACTGCAGCTCATTCAGAACTCTGCTGCTCGAGTCCTCACTAAGACCAAAAAAGTGGACCACACCAGTCCAGCTCTGAGGTCTTTACACTGGCTGCCTGTCCGTCAGAGGATAGACTTTGAAGTTCTGATGCTGGTCTATAAAGCTCTGAATGGTTTAGGACCAAAATACTAGTGATGGTGAGATAAAGCCTCGTGATGAACTGAAGCTTTCCATCCAACTGGTCGACTCATGGTTCGAAGCATTGTGATGATTCATTTGCTCTACTTCGCCATCAAGTGGACGATTCAAGTGAAACAAGCTCTGTGATTATAATGATGTGACGTGTAAACCGCTAAACTGAATAAATAAATTGTTTTCATGATTATTTATCCCGAATATTGTCTCAGTATGTCTGATACAAAAGAGAAAGTGGAACCTATCAGGACAGAGTTTTGGTATGATTGTGTAACTGTTAGAGCTGGGTATCGTCACTGATTTCTAGAATCGATTCGATCCGATCTGGGTAAATTTTGCCTCAGACAGTCAGAAATGTTATAATTCAGATCACGGATCAGTACATTTCCATAATTTTATAGCTATAAAAAGAAAGATGAGATTTGCGAGACTTTATCAAAGGTGTAAGCATCACAGCAGATGCCTTTGTATCAAAGTAGCTGAGGCTAAAACAGAAAAATGATTTTATAAAAATATTCTGCAGTAGATCAAAAACGAAAGAAAACCATTAATCAACATATGAACATTACCTGATGCTGCTGAAGTGAAGCAGAGAAAAGTTACAGAGGTTTAGAGACACGGCTAAGCGTTTTGCATTTTGCATAATTTTAAAAAGTTTAAATTTGTTCAGTAGCCTACTGAACAGCAGAAATCAGGTTTTCTTTTTGGAAGTAAGTAAAAGGGGAAAAAAACAGCGACCGACAGCGCTGTAAACAACGGTAGACTTGTGCATAACAAGCAAGTGAATAATGCAGAAAACGGATTTTTAGACGGGAAACTGTTCTTGGAGTACAGAGAGAGACCACGAGCTGTGCATGAAGTGTGATTTTATCGTGGTGGAAGCAAAATAGCAAAAGTCAGAGGGAATTCATGTTTATGTGAAGCGTAGTTTGGATCTTCTTTTGCTGCTGGTTCAGTCAATATTGTTTGGAGAGGTAAAACCTACAGCTTCAGAATCAGCACAAAAAGGGCGTAAAACACAAGGCCCGCCGACAGATCAGAACCAGCAAGCTGTCGGATTTCGGCCCTAACCGTGTCCGTGCCGTCGGGTGAGAAAGGCCACATCTCACTGATTCTGATGTGTCGGCGCTTTGTGTTTACGTCTTTGTGCATAATAGCCTACATGTGTCTGCTGTCATTTACTGTTTTAGCTGTTTGGTGGTTGTTGAAATTTAGTGAGGTTTAACCTGAGATTCTGGCGTTTGGGGCAAAATAAATTTATATTAAAAATCGATTCAGGATTTTAATTAATCACGTTATCCAAGCTAGAATCGATTTTAATCGATAATCAAAACCCACCCCTAGTAACTGTGTAATCATGCTTATGTACATCTGGATAATGACACAAACTGTGTTGCGCTCCACTTTTTAATAAACTAAAAGACATTATAGGATCTGTAGTGTTGTTTATTTATATTATGGTACTTATCAGTTGTGATATTTATTACTGTGTGCATACTTTATTAGAAGAGAAAAAAAATCTCTTCCTTGCTGGTTCCATCGAAGAAGAAATGCTCAAGTGACTGTGTAGCACGTAGGTAATCCAATTCCACAACACAGCGTGATGAGGGAATCAGCTGTGTTTTGCTGCCCATTTTATTTCGAATCTGGCGCGAACCGGCGAGCCAGTTCCTGAATCAGTCACGTGGTACGGACTGCCCACGAGGCCTCGAACGTCACTGCATACATATTCAAAGCGAGCCTCGATACGCGCTTCACAAAAATTCCCCCGAGATTACTCGACACGCTTCGAAGCTTCGACACATCACTACCTCTCACATCTAAAGGTAAGTGTCAAGGTAACTTTGAACTGAGTTCAGTCAATCTTGAGTTTATCGAAGTTTTCTGAATGACGCTTTCTGTTGCTCTCTGTGAGAGAAGACCGTTAAAGGCGAGGCTCTCCAGAGTGTAGCAAAACAGGAAACCACAGCTGGGTGTGTGTAATGCTGGGCTTACACTGTGCGATTTTTGGCCCATTTTGAGCCGATTTTTGAGTCGTGCGACCGTTTTGGCGATCGGCCCGATTTTGGCCTTCGTCGTGCATCGTGCATCGCGTAGTATACGTGGGGTAATGCTGGGCAGACACTGCGATTTTTTTCAGTCGCGCGATTCAGCTCCTACTCAAACTGTACGTTGACTCGCAGGGGTTGGTATGGCAAGCCATTAGAGCCAAAATTCGCCACTTTCCTAACCCGTTTGGTTAAGAAATGGCGTAAAAAAACGCCGTTTAATTATTCAAAACGCCGAAAAAAACGGCTTTCTGTTCCGACAAGGTACAGGGCTGAATGAACCTAGAACACAGGGAGAAACCTAAACAAGCTGAAGGAACTTTAGCTAAATATATTGTCACGTACAGCCAAATGACTGTAATAAAGTAGGTAAGCCGTGACCATAGAAAAAGCAAAGCAATCACTGGATTGACTGTCCAAATTGCTACACACTTTTTAAGCATCGTTCCCCAACAAACTGAGTCTAACAAATCATTTTCTTTACTTTGGTAATTACAGTTATTGCCTTATGTATAAAATATAATTTTAATACCAGTGTTAATTATCTTGACGTTATTTTTTTACAAAAAACTAGCTTTACAGCCATCATCTCTTACATAATTCTACCACAATACTACCAAATTCTACCACATTTACATAATTGATTTTTAACCAGGTTACAGTCAAAGGCCAGATGCCAATCTCAGAGTTAACGCCGGAGTTTAAAGTCAGTTTGTTAAAACTGCTTTGTTCTCGAAAGCAGTAAAATTAATTCGTAACTTTTAATTCTGAGTTGAGATGGATTCTTCATCGAGTGGATTCTCCACTCAATTACCCTAGGACACTAATATACAGGAGGTTTCGTTATAGTCAATGGAATACCTGAAGGTTCTTCTAGTTAGGCAGTGCATCTAATTAACAAATGACCTTTGTCTAAAAGCGAGACAGAATAACACAATTTGAAACCTGTGTTAAACACTGCAAAAATACTGGGGGCGATCGTGGCTCAAGAGTTGGGAGTTCGTCTTGTATTCGGAAGGTTGCCGGTTCGAGCCCCGGCTCGGACAGTCTCGGTCGTTGTGTCCTTGGGCAAGACACTTCACCCGTTGCCTACTGGTGGTGGTAAGAGGGCCCGGTGGCGCCAGTGTCCGGCAGCCTCGCCTCTGTCAGTGTGACCCAGGGTGTCTGTGGCTGAAATGTAGCTGCCATCACCAGTGTGTGAATGGGTGGATGACTGCTTTAGTAAAGCGCTATACAAATACAGGCCATTTACCATTTACTTAATTCTCAGATGTGCTAATACAATTGAATCATAAATTTTACCATATTTTAAATACAAGTATGTAATATAACTATTTAATATTTTAGTGTTAGGAGAAGTTTTCGGTCATGTAATAAAATTAATGTTTTACCAGAAATCACAATGAAAATCAAATTACATCCTATCAGTCTAAACAAGCAAGATCTGGTAGAGATGACAGAGGATAAAAGAAATAATCTTCCAAAATATTTGTTGTAGGTGGTTTCCTTTCAAATACCTCACCTAAAAGGTAAAATAATCAAAATCTTCCTCATATGCTCTAAGAAGGGGTGGATTTTGCAAAGTTCTAAGGTTTTATTGCACCCAAGTGTTGTTTCGATTTAGTTGTCTGTATTTTGTATTGTGGACACTGTATTTAACATGAAATGCCTGAAGCAATTCAAACAGAAACAAGACATGTGTTGTATTCTATGTACTCACCCTGAATGGCCATAAGCCACCATTCCCACTGAAAGATGGTGGCTTCCCTCTTCTTCACGTCTGTTACTTCCAGCTGGACTCCATCCAATGCATTAATGCATGTTGAAAGGGCAAAAATATTCCTGAGATACTGTTAACATTATTCAATTTGAAGGCTATTATACAGTGGTATTACTTTAAACGGAGTAAAACGGTATTTTGATAAAAGTTAAGGTCTCCGTTTGTTTCAGAAAGAGCATACTGTCATTTACTTGCTTTTATTATTTATTTATATGCCCTCCGCGGACCATCTCTGCACTGCGTGGGTGATTAGTGGCTCCCTGCACAGTAAGGGCTGCACACAGGGACAAGACGCACTCTGTTACAATCGGATCTTCCCTGGGCAGGGGGAGGTGATGAACTGTATGCCACTTTTTCATTGGCATACATTAAGTACAATGTTTTATTGCCTACGGTGGGGCAGGTCACATACTGGGTGAAGGTGGGCAGTGTGGAGTCCAGCGAGACATGATTAAAGTCCCCTGATATTAGAAGAGAGCTCTCGGAGATTGCGTTTGCAGTCTGCGGACCACAGAGAGTCACAGGCTACCTCCACGGATGCTAACGGCTAATAGCTCAATGTCTGTGTTGCAGAGTTGTTCTTTCACAGCGATGTGCCCAGAGATACCACAACCGTCTTTAACAAACACTGCCAGCCCCCCTCCTTTCCTCTCACTGCTGTCTCTCGTCTTGTCCCGCACCGCAGCAGCTGGAATCCGGGCAGCCTACTCACAGAGGGAGTACCGGGCAGTGCCGGGATACTGCCACTGTGACCGTGTTAGCGTCATTAGCTCCTCAATCATATCAGGGAGCGATCTCACATTTAAAGTGATTACAGGAAGGAGAGATGGTGTGTGAGGTGTCCTCGGGAGACATCACCCCCGTTTCTTCCCTCACTGGGGATGTAGGGTCTGTCTGCCGGTAGCGCAGCTGCAGGGCGCAGCGCTAACAGCTGATCCCTAATGTAAACAAGGAGCCATGTGCCGAGTGTCCAAACACGGGTGAAAAAAGTGGAGACAAAAGAAGAGAAAAGTCACCATAACTAGCACGAAGCGGTAATGCAAGATGGCAGGATCTGATTGCTAAGACATAAGCTAAAGGTTAAGAGAAGTAAAGAGGAAAATAAGAAAGAAGCTCAGAAATATTACCTGTTAGCTGCCATAACAGGTAACACAGTTAAGGTTTCAGAAAAAGTATTCTGTCGTTTGTTTGCTCGATCATGCCTTAAACACATCAAAATGCATAGTGGGATTATAATACAAGTGAATACTGTGACAAGCACTGGTACTGAATAGGCAATCACTTAGCAGCAAGGTGAATCGGTGATGCATTAGTGTGGTCTGCACTTCCTCTTCTTTGAGTGGGTGAAATGAGTTGAAAGTAATTGGATGATGGAATCATGGGGAGTGCCCTGCATAATTTCAATAAAACGCTGTTTTATAAACGCCGTTACAGCTGGCAGAGAACGCCGTAAAAAACGCCGTTCAAAGATGCATAAAAACAGCGTTTTGTGCCGAGTAGCGTAAAAAACGGCGTTTCCATCTGTCTTTGAACGCCGCTTTTTACGTCACTCGGATGGTGCGTTCAGGGCGCCATCCGAGTGGCGTTTGTCGGAAACAGAACGCCGTTTTTTTTTCGGCGTTTTGAATAATTAAACGGCGTTTTTTTACGCCATTTCTTAACCAAACGGGTTAGGAAAGTGGCGAATTTTTGGCTCTAATGGCTTGCCATACTACTTGCATCACACACGCGCTCTCAAGCATCAGTATCCCGGTTTTTTCAGTCTGACGTCACTAGCCGTGTCTGGGCCTAAACTCCACTGCAGGTCCATATATCAAAAGATCACTATGGCATTACTGAGAGTTGAAAACTGTCTTAAGTCTTTCATCTTTAATAAATCATCAGCGTTCTGCTCTACCAGGTGTAACAACTGAGTTTAACATCCAGGCATCCATAAAAACGGAATTTATGACATTTAACGGAGTTAGAAGTTAGGCAGGGAGTTAGCTCGCTAGCTTCTATCTAAATACAATATAGCATGTCCTGACTGCGGGGTTTTGGAAACAAATTAAAACGTACAACTCTGTTATCACTTCAGCATAATGAAGACAGGAAACTTAACAGCAGTGACGTTTGTAGGGTTACTGAAGTTTGGCTAGCTGGTATATAATGATGTGCTACGTGACCGCTAGCAACACAGCCATGGTTAGCATAATATAAACAAGCTAACTTTTTTCCACTCGATAAAAGTTAACGTGAGTGTTCTCGGTGGTCAGGAACAGAATGTAATCGCATGGCAGGATGCTGTAAAAGGACCAAACTTCAGCCAGGAGAACAACTGAGATAATCCATCCACAATACGAGGTTAGTCATTCATATACTGCTGCATGGGCTGGGCTGTAGTTACATCCTAAGGTTTTAAAAACTGAGCTTAAATAAATGATTAGCGGTAATAAAGCCGAGGGAGGTCAACAGTGATCACTGACTGTTTTAGGAGCTTTTTGAGATCAAATAGAAGAAAATACATAACATTAAACATGTTAACAACACAAAAGCCACATTAAACGCAGACTACTTTAGGCCCGGAAGTAGGATTCGTCACGTCATCACTTAACAATCGGATTGTACAATTCTTGCATCACGTGAGTTGCAAGGCTTTATCATATAACGGAAATCTCCATTGTTCTGTAGCAATGGTTCTCAAACGTTTCACAATGAGTTTCAACCTTACGAGCAACATCAAAGCGCAGTAGTATAGGCAGTAGCGGTTTTGATACGGGCGATTTTCAATTTCGCTTCACAGCTAAAGCATGCAATTTACTTTTGTGCACTCAAATGGAGTCAAGTCAACCAGCGCAACCTCTGGCCAGTACCATAGCCTACAGCCAGATTAACTTGTGACACACACAGTAGCGGTTTTTGATACGGGTGGTTGCCCGTATCAAAAATCGTGGTGGGGATTAGTTGTCTTGCTTAATGATTGGTTTTAGTCTTGACAATCCTCATTGCTGGCATTGCATCTTTCAATGCCAGCAATGCCAGGTATCGGTGCTCAAGCCTTTTCTGATTTGTTTCCAATAAGTTGCCCACCCTCGGGAAACAAATGTGTTCTTTTACTTGTCAGGTGAACATATGAGACACTTTGACTCTTCAGTGCAGTGTGGAGCCTAACAAAGATCTGTTTGTGTCCCAGCTGATCAGCAGGAGGAGAAGAGTCTGACGGAGCAGCAGAGGAACATTTTCAGTTACTTGGACTCAGCTCAGCCACTACAGAGAAAACAATGAGCTCAACACAGAAGGTGACAGACAGAGCAGGGTGATATGACCAAAAATATTTATCACGATATACATTTGAAAATTTGCGATAACGATGTAGCAGATGATATAATTGACACTAGACAAAATACTTTACAACACCACAAAAAACACGGTAATAACGACGGCCTGCTAGCATGTCCTACCACAAATAGAGTTTGTTGTGTATCTGACGTACGAAAGCTAAACAAGTGCCACACCACTGAAGTTGCAGCATTTTTACAAACCAATTCTGGTTCATCTGTTTCATTCAACGATCCGCTTTCACCCTTCTCATTCTCCGTCGCCGCCATGTTTTTTCCTCCATGTGCGTGTGAAAACAAAAGCACTGCGCATGTGCGTTTTACCCATATTCTATCGTGATATTTCATTTTCTTATCGTTGCCCAACATTATACCGGTATTACCGTCAACGGTATGATATAGCCCAGCCCTACATGAAAGGCACCCTGATTGTGCACTACCGTATTTTCACAACCAGAAGACGCACTGTACTAAAAGGCGCAGTCTCAGTTATGTGTGCCATTACTGTATTTAACACACACATAAGGCGCACTGGATCATAGGGCGCATACAAGTACCGTATGCGTATTTAAAAAATAAAGCGGGAGCAAACCTGAGTTCGGTACCCTTACTCACATTTTTCTTACCAGTAATCGTCATCATCAACAACACGTAAGCATACAAGTGTGCGTATTTAAAAATAAAGCAGGAGCAAAACAAAGTTTGGTACTCACATTTTTATCATCAATCAAACCCATCGAAGTCCTCATCCTCTGTGTCTGAATTGAACAGCTGCGCTAAATCTCCATCAAACATGCCAGGTTCACTTTCTTCACTGTCAGAGTCACGTTCCGTGCCGTGCGGCTCCTCGGAAATGATGCCGGCTTTTGCGAAAGCTCGAACAACAGTGCCAGCAGACATGTTAGCCCAAGCATCTACAATCCATTGGCAAATTGTGGCGTAACTCGCCCGGCGCTGCCTTCCACTCTTAGTGAAACTGTTGGTCTCCATCGGTCATCCATCGCTCCCAGGCCGCTCGCAGCCTTACTTTGAACGGGCGGTTCACACCGATGTCCAGCGGTTGGAGTTCCTTTGTTCAGGCCTCCCGGAATGACAGCAAGCTCACAGTTCATTTGTTTCACTAGTTTTTTTTCACATCGGCTGTGAGATGGGCACGCATAGAGTCACAGATTAAGAGCGATGGTGATGCGTGGAAAAAACCACTGGTCTCCTTACATACAACCTCCCTCAGCCAGTCTTTCATCATGTCCTCATCCTCCAGCCCTTTTCATTTGCCTTAATGAGGATTCCTGCTGGAAACTTCTCTTTAGGCAAAGTCTTTCGCTTAAAAATCACCATAGGCGGCAGTTTCTGTCCATTAGCATGACAGCCAAGCACAACAGTAAAAGAAGACTTTTCATACCCCGTTGTGCGTATCGCTACCGTGCTGGTCCCCTGCTTCTCCACAGTGTGACTCACCGGGATGTCAAAAGTGAGCGGGACCTCGTCCATGTTTGTGATGTGGCTGGGCTGGATGTTTTTGTCGCCGATGTGTTTTGCTGCAGTAGGAGCGGAAGATGGCCATCTTATCTTGTCCTTATAAGTCTGCTGGAAGTTGCTGCGGCTACCGTAGCCCTGGTCCGGATGGAGAAATGGCAACCGTTTCATAAAAAGTGAAAGTGAACTGCTTTTAACAAAAACCGAATGGTGAACCGGTCGAAAGCATTCTCCCCGCGCGTTCTTTGCTCGATGATCCACCGCGTCGAGTCTTTCCTCCAACTCGGGCCACCTCGCCTTATGTCCGCGGAACTCGCATGCTGCGTTTCTGACCTGGCCGGAGCTTGTTTTCTGGCTTCCCTCTCATTTGCTA
>NW_024387516.1:0-20000 GCF_900408965.1 Simochromis diagramma | reverse complement strand
TAAACTTTTTTCATGTGAACTTCAACAAAAAGTAGAAATCTGAGTCATCGTTCATGGTGTTTCAGGTCATCATTTAAAAACCTCCAAACAGGAAAAGGTGATGCAGATATAATGACGGGGGAAGCTGTACTTACTTCATCGCCCTCGCAGCCTGACACGTCTCCAGAGCAAAAACTTGTTTAGCAGGCTCAGACCGCCAAGGTCAGGATGGTTCAGCGTGACCACAAGAAACCAAACACGGGCGAGACGACAGCCTCAAACCCCCAAATACTCCGAACTCTGACGGCCTGAACCAGCAGCTGCACGGCGCTCTCAATAAAGTCCTTGTTATTAACTGAGAGGGTGGATAAAGTCCAATCACGGACACACACAAAGCCCAACAGAGTCCATCAGGACGAGCACACACAGGTGACTCATTACCTGAGCTTCAGTAATAACTTACTAAAACATCTGAGATGTGAAGAAACAAGAAAACTGAGCTCTGGAATATTTTCTTCTGTGTCTTTATATTAAAGGACGCTTCCAACATGGATTCTAATCGGAATCATAAGTGTCAGGTAAACCTGGAGGTCATGACGTCGATTAAAGGACAATGATCACTGATCGGAGCTCACGTCTACACCTGACGATACAAACTCATAAACATGTTATAAACATCACGTACAGGCCAGAGGAACAGGACCTGCGTGCAGTGACAGGAGACGTGTCTCATGGCGCGTTCACATATTTGACTTTCGGGCAGCTGGCTGCAGAAAAGAAGCATCTGAAGGAGAATATCGATATTTTCCGATCACTCTTTGAATTATGAACGATCAGCCCGAGCCGGGTAACATTCAGACGCTTGTTATGCAACATGAAAAACAGAAGTTCACAGCTGGGCGCAGCACGGGGCCGCTTTCCTAAAATCCTCCAAAAATGACACAGAGTCTGGTTGGCAGAATCGTCCCCGGTTCCTCGCGGGGAATTTGCACTTGTGACCTCCGTGTTTGCGAACTGCTCTGCGTGAGAAGCGAGTCTGACACACACCTCAAATTAAATTATTGCCCCACACACAGGCAGAGGTGTGTTTGCAGGTGCTTGTTTGTCACGGTGCGAGTGTGACCTCGGCAGATACGGACTCTTCTTTCTTCTCCTGCTGTGGAAACTTTGCTGCTGACGCACAGTTTAAATGTGACACACACACACACACACACTTCACCTTCGTGCTGCAGCGGCAGCTTCACTGGGTTCTCCAGCAGCGACTTGAGCACTCCGTGCGTGGCCATGGGCAGGAAGCCCGGGCTGAGCGGGCTGAGCGGGGTGAGCGGGCCGGGGTGTCGGGAAATCTTCTCCATCACGCCTCCTTGCATCGGGACTTCAGTCTGGGGAAACGAGCCGAGCAGAGCCGCAGGTGTGACACGGTAAGGTGAGCGCTGTCCTCGCGTTGTGGCCTCACGTCCACGCGGAAAGGAATCCTTTCAGAATAAAAGTTGCTGCTCTCAGCACACACGACCTGCTGCGTGCGCGTGCGGCGGTGCCTGACCGGGCTGCGGACAGAGCACCGAGTCCATGTGTGAGAACGGAGGACTGCTGACGTCAGAGCTGGAGCCATAACCCCGCCCCGCTCTCTCTCTCTCTCACACACACACACCTTTGCTGAGCGTACTGCGCATGCTTCCTGCGCAGCGACAGCTTCATGGTGAGAGTGTTTTCCCTGTTGGAAGTGAAGTGAAAAATCTCTGTGATTTTCTGAAACCTGTGGAAAGTTTTTGCTCTGAAGGTGAAAAAAGAGGGCGTGGTCGGAGCTGAGGTTCACCTGAGGACTTAGGCTGAAAGCAGCTCACTGTCCTACAGTGAGTTCACCCTCAGTGAACTACAAGGCGCCCTGTAGGTTTAAGAGAGGTGAAACCTGTAGTGCTGCTGATGTAATAGTTTTCCTCTTATTTTGCGGTCGCCGACAGCACGACGACATCCAGCCGACCGCCTGAGTTATGCCTCAGCGGGAAATCTACGTTTAAACTTCCGACCTAACCACAAACCGCTCCTAACGCTTCCACGTCACATGAAATTCACATCGTAACTACGGGTCAGGTGGACGCAGCCCGCAACGACGCCGAATGGCGAGGATGAGATGAGAGAGAGCTTTTATTTGTCAGTTGCAGTTGCCCACACCCGAGATGACAGACCTTGCCGACCGTACATACAATACACAAACATCACATTGGGGAGACAGGTCAGGCTAGGTAGCGAGGAAAAAAACCATCAAAAAGTGTAACACAAAGGATAATCCAGGAATGCACAGTGTTGCGGGAATTGCCGTCTTGTGTGTGACTGGGTGCAGTAAGGAGTGTATGTGATGTGTGTGTGAGCATGCGCGTGAAGGAAACGCGGGGAGCGAAAGAGAGAAACGTGGAGAGAGTGTGTCATGGGTAGAGAGGGCGACCGGGAGCAGCGTTCTAACGGGATACAGGCTGTGTGTTTTCGAAGTGTGCAGTACTGTTATTAAAGCCTCATCTCTTCAGTACTCTCCGGTGCCTCGGCTGATTTCTGTCCGCCTCACTACTCCACAAAAGTGAAGGGAGTTAACCCCGAAGGAGGACAAACTTCGGCCCTGGAGGAAGCATCTCCCCTCGTGTCTCCCGACCACGGTCAGGGGACTGACGGCGAGGAATGGTTAACAACAGATATCATCACACGTAACAGAATACAACACAGACAAGCAACATGGGAGAATATTCCAGTGTGTAGTGTGTGTGCGATCAGTGTTGATTCTTGGATGTTTATTGGTTCAGTTCTTGTTTTGTTCAGTGTTTCCTGCTTCACTTTACTTCCTGGTCCGTGTCATCCCTGAGTCGCGCTCATGTGGGCAGCACTTCTGTCTGTTTCTTTCCATTAACGCTCATTCTGAGCGAGCTGCGTCTGGTTGATCTCTTAATGTTTCTGATCTGCAGACTAAACATCCAGAAACTTCCAGGAACAACCAAACCCTGAAGGTGTTTTTGTCTCTCGTGGAGTTTAAACTTCTCTCTGCTCTCAGCAGTTAAACCTTCGTGATCTGCAGACGTGCTGACATTTTATCCCTGAAACCTTCATTCAGGCCTTTTTATTCTTGTGAAATCTGCTTCCTTTAAAATTCACACACACACAGCCTGCAGAGGTATGCTGGGTCACGTGAGTGGGCCGGCTTGACCTACTTTTGTCCAATGAGAGCCCGCCGTGTCCCGCTCTTCTCCCCCTCCTCCCCGCCCCTCTGTGGCTCAGTCACGTGGAACCTGGCGTGCTTCAGATAGAGAAAAACAAACGCAGCCCAAGGAGGAGACAAGATGAGGGAGGGAGGAAGGAAATGAGGAAGCAGAGAGAGTTTAAGACATTAAAAATGTCAGATGAAACGTTTCAGTGAGGGAAACGTCTCCGGACTCAAACCTGCAAACACGTAATGAGCTTCAGTGATATATGTGACGGTGAGGTGTTTGGAGAAGCAGGGTCGCTCAGGGCTCCGCACTGATTGGTTCAGGTTTGAAGAACACGATTGCTCCGCTCAGACCTGCAGACCCCTCACACAGGTCCCTGCTCCAACCAGGCTGCAGCTTCAGAGCCCAGACCTAAACCCTGAACACCCTTCTGTCACTTTATTCACGCAGCTTTAACACAGCTTCATGTCTGTCTGTGGATGGTTAGGTGTGGGTGGAACGAAGGAAGGAAGTGAGAAAGGAAGAATGGAGGGAGGGAAGGAAGGAAAAGAGGAGAGCAGATTCTTCTTCAGAGGAGATGAAAAAAGAGATGAGACGAGCACATAGGACAGTCGTGGCACATGTAGGGACATCTCGAAAGAGTAGGACTGTTCTTGTCGTCAAAGGAGCTTGCAAAGAAAAGCGTCTGGACTTCTTTAAGTTGCTTGAAGACACAGTTTCACACCTTGGCCCAGGCGATTAGAGGATCATCAGGGGGTCCTTTTGTCCCTCTGTGGGGGGAAACTCCCACTAGGTTATATCTGGGACTCTCCACCATTTGACCTTAGAACTGAAGAAGCTTTTCGGATGAGAGGTGAAACGTCTTCAAGCAACTTAAAGAAGTCCAGACGCTTTTCTTTGCAAGCTCCTTTGACTACGATGACCTGGATGACTGAGAACCTTCACAGACAAAGGACTGTTCTTCCTCCCCACTGTTGCCAGCTGGTGCCCATAGGGAGTCAGTGTTGTGGTTTCTCTCTGACCACCATGAACAGCATCAGAAAGTGATTTCTTGTGTCCTGGACTTTGGAGCCTCGTGAGGCCTGATCTGATGTGAAGCTCGTCTAACATGCAGCCATATGTGACGGTGGACAGAACAAACAACAAACCCCTCTCAGCCTCGCTCTCATTAAAGCTCCTAGCAACAGCGTTTGTTAAAGGATGGGGATGTTGTGATGACCTTTTTGAGAGGAAAGTAGGGCAGCGGCGAGACACGCCTGCTTCAGAGCGGGGACTGGGCCAAACACGGTTCTGACTCATCCCATTAACACGCACGCTGCACCTGTGAGCGCCTCGCTAACACACCTGCTGAGGACACCTTCAGGCTGCATATTAAGGCTGTATCCCAATTCAGGGTCTGCAGCCTTAAAGTACGCAGCCTTAACGGTCCTCAAGGGCCGTGTACTCAAAGACCGCTAAGGCCGGAAGTGCGAGGCTTGTGAAATGGGACGGTCTAGCCTCCGTTGCGCTGCCCAGGTTGCCTAGCAACCATGATACTAACAGCTGGAAACGTGTCATACAGCTGTGTTTGACAGAAATGAAGGAGAAAATATTTTGTTCATTTGTTTGTTTGTTTCTACATGAGCTTTGATCATTCTCTGTTAGATTAAGCTCAGCTATTGAACGGCGTATATTTTAAAGTAAAGGCTTTAAAACCAAGTTAGTACAAACGTCACTAATGTCACATAACTTTGCCGACATGTGGCCAACAGTAATGTTTTAATGTTCTTCGTTATTAAACATTTGCACATAAATAAGTGACATAATATTCAGTACTTAAAGTGTACTCTTCAGGCGCCCCTCATCTGCCGTTTTTTTCCGACAAAATTATCCACACCCACCGCTGCGCTATGCATTCTGGGATATGTTGGGCCACGAAGTCTACACCGCCATGTCCTTAAAATTCAGGGAAATGAAGGACGCATTTGAGGGCTGCATTTCGAGCAGCCTTCGAATTGGGACAGCCTTCGTCGCGTCGCTGTGATGTAATCGGCCTTAAAATGCGGCCTTTAAGGCTGCAGACCCTGAGTTGGGATACAGCCAATGACTACGTCCACACTGGCCCGGATAGATTTGAGAACGGCGTTTTCGTCTGAAAACGCTCCGCGTCCACACTAGTTGTGCGTCCACATTGAAACGTCTGAAAACGCTTACGTTCCAGTCCTCCGCATGCGTTATTTACTTTCCGGCAAAATGTCGAGGAAAAGCAGCGAGTTTTTAAAACGGACTAACAATGAAGTGGAGTTGTTGCTGCGAGTAACACAAAAGTACAAAGTTGCAAACGCGAGTGAGAATTAAATAATTTGAAGAAAAGCTCTCTGGAGCACGTACACACTGATATTAATCTTTAATACGGCTGTCAAACAAAACAACTGCTTTGTAATACCCTCCACTATCTTAGTTTAATTGGTCACATGACTGCATCACATGACTGCATCACATGACGAACATGCGTCATCGTTTTAGAAAGTCTCCGTTTTCACTGTCCACACTGCGACAGGAAAGCACTGTCTTCAGATGTATTCGTTTTCTGAACGTTTTCAAAACGCTGCGTTTTCCTTGGGGAAACGCAGCCTCAGTGAGGACGGGAGGCCAAACGGAGAGAAAACGATGCGTTTTCAAACAGCCTAAAGCTGCACTGATCAACACTAACACCTTCATAACAAAGTGTTAGAGCCCACACGGACTGATTTATGAAAATTCGACAAAGCTAACCCTGTGCGCTCTCTGGTGTCCAGCAGGGGGCGACTCCTCTGAGTCTTGGATCAATCGATCAATCAATCGATGTATATATCTCATGTATATCTCATGCATATATCTTTCTACGTAGCACTTTTAATTCTTATTCTTACTTTTATTTTTTCATGTCTATTTAAGCGCAATTTATGACAGTATGTTTGCACTGAAGCACTGCAGCAATTTCCTAATGTTGTAAACCTGCTCAACATTTGGCAATAAAACCCTTTCTGATTCTGATTCTGATTCTGAGTCTGATTGTACAGAAGTGAGAGCAGCTGTGATTCTAGAGACCGCATTACAGCGTGTGTGCGTAGGCTGAAAACCCTGCGTGGAGGCAAACAGACACAACCGTATCTATAAATTGGTATTTAATGCTAAATAACAGCCTTCAGCTCTGTTACTACAGTCATTAAAAATGTTCAGGTGAAGCTGGCCGCTACAGCTGCCTGTGTCACCATCCACCTGTCAGTCAATCAGGACACGCCCCCAATAATGCAAACTTCACGTCTTTATACAGTAAACATGTTTATTACTGCTGTAGTGTGAGCGTTTGGGGATTGACTCCTGCTGGACGTCAGAGGAACTGCAGGTTTGATGGTGGGTCAGGTACTGATTTTGTCTCCAGGATTTCCAGGAACTGCTAATTGTGATCGCCTTGTTTTGTTCCCACATCAGCTACGCTGCAGTGTACGTGTGCATGCGCAGGTCTCCTCTTTGCTTTTGTCCCAACAGTTTACAACCAAATTTGACGTTACACAACCTGCAAAGCCTCAACCTGGATGCTGAGAGGTCACAGATTGCATCAACCTCTCAGTCAGGCATGGATTAGAAAGCCGGGCCCAAACAGATCAGTTAGATTGGCCTGCTTAATAACATCAGTGATGATGAGTCTTACAAGGTACCAGCAGGTCAGCGCTCCATTCAGGCCAGCTTTGGTTATGTAAAGCAGAATTTCAGCCGTGCAGCAGGATTATATGAGCGTGCTGTTGTTTACAGAGAACTATTAAAACTGAGCCACAAACAAGGCCTGCAGTGGAGGCGAGCTCCGGGCCTCAGAGGGAGGATGCACAGACTGAACAAATGGCTGATCCATTTCAGGAGTGCAGTGTAAGAAAGCTGAGACAAAGACAGAAGAGGAAGAGAAATATGTGATGGAGCAGAGACGGAGAACTTTGATGGAAGGAAGCAGGAAGTAGATGAGACCGTAAACCTGCCCGAGTCCAGAAACGAGTCTGAACCCGAGCAGCAGGGCTGTCGAGCATCAGGCCGTGTTTAGCTACTGTTATGTGCATGTTTCACATTATTACTGTTTGCAGCAGCAGCACATATTCAGAGCTGCACTGAGCTGGAATCGAAGCTTGAGCCCGAGGCAGGAAGATTATTGGCTCGGGCCTCGCATGCACTATAAATACTGCCATTCAGCTCACACGGCGGCACATTCGTGCACTCCACGGGTGATGAACACACACATCCGTATGCAACACACGACTCGCCCAATCACATCTTCACTCTAATTAAACTCATTATCCTGCAGAAGAATCAAAGCATAGAGTCCAGCGTGAAATAGAAAGACAGCGCGCGAGTATCGATCCACAGCGATGACATAATGCTCCGCAGTCCAATAATAAAGCAGCATGTGGGACGGCACAGCGGTGAAATCATTCCGGCGTTTCATTCATGCTTTGTGATTGTCTCACATCCCACCACACGAACATGACGAGTCTTCACGTTCACAGGAAGTTACAGTAAATCTGTTTTTATGTGTTTCTCCCTTTTTATTACCAACTCCTGATGAAAAATTTAAAGATTTTTCTTGGTTACTTTTCTTCCGTTTTTGTTGTTGTCCCGTCTCTTGGCTGCCTGAATTCTCGTCTTCTTGACTCGCGGCTTTGGTGGAAATTTAATTCAACTTTAAACAAAATGTCAACAAACACCTGCGTGTGTTTTAATTCACTATAACCTGAAGTCATGAAGAGAAAGACGTACAATTCAATAACATCTCAACTACGTTTATTATTTATTTTCACAGTGACCCAGAGGTTTTCATCATAACAGCGTCATATTGAAATAATCTTCTTTTATATTAGGAACAGCTGTCTGCAGATTAAGGTGTAGTTTAACTACATGTACATGAAAACACCATCAGCTGTGAGCCCTCCGCTCTCCTCACAGACGAATCTGAGGAAATGATTTGATTGGCTAAAAGATGTCATGTGGGATGAGTTAGAACGCACGTCACTGGTGTGTGACCATTGTAGAAACAACACAAAACACGTGTACGAGCGAACTTGAGCAAAACAAAAATCTAGAAAAAACAATCTAGTTATAGCTCCGAGTCCATATAGAGCTGCGTCCAGACCCAGATCTGGACCAAGGTCCACCTATTGGGGACCCTGACCTGACTGACTTTAGACCTGGAGAGGGGAAGTCCAGGCCTCGAGGGCCGGTGTCCTGCAGCTAGGCTGTCGTTATCGCATGACCAAAAGAAAGACGACTGCAGTGATGCCAAACGTGACTCTGGTGTTCAGCAGCCACCATCCTTTTAGTCATGCAGAAGAGTTCATTTAAATCACTTTAATATTCCAAACTGATAATGTAGCCTAGCTAAGCCAGCTGGTCAACGTCGTCGCTATCAGAGTGAAACTAAGTACTTCATATAAACTTTTTGTTGCTGTCAGACAGCAGTGAGCGAATAAAAACTGCTGGTTTGACGTATGGAGTCACCGCTGTTGTTTAACTCGTGCAGAGCCGCCTTTTGTCCGTCTGTTCTCCATCTGATCGATTGTTTTGATCCTCTGATGTTCCCTTTCAGGCTGCCGTGCGAGCGGCTGCAGCCAGAAAAAACACTTCCTGTTAGTTTGAACAAGTTTGTGGCAGCAAACTTCACAGTGACCCTGAAGGACAATTCAGAAGCAGGAATGTCGACCTTCTCAGATTAGCTGAGCTCTCAGCATCCACTGACAAAACCTTCCTGTTGCTGGGAATAAAAGCATATCGAGCGCTCGGCGAGGCTCTCCGCGACGAGAGAAAAGGCCGGAAACTGAGCAGGGACAAAAAAAGGAGGCAGAGGAGCGCTGCAGCAATTTAAAACATAATGAAGGAGAGTCGAGACGGGCTGAAGTGGTCAAGAAAGAACTGCGCTCACACTGAATAGAGACAAATTACATTCCCAGAATCCTCAGACCTTCATAATTCTCCGTTTTTAATGCATGAAGATGTTTTCTGGAGAGAATGACGCGACCTTTACAGAAACTAAAGTGCTTTCAGTTTTTCCATCATGGTGAGTGAGGCGCTGCCGAGGCTCAGAGAACGTTTTACACGGCAGTAAAACAAACAGACACCTGCAGACACGACTCAGGGCGTGAAAGTTGAACCTAAATGTCTTTGTGTTCATGTCAGAGACCACAAAGCTTTCTAATGCAGGTCCGTGGGACAAATGCTTCTGAGTCACCAGTGCAAAAAACCTGCAACATTAGTGAAATGCAGAGCTTTTATCTCGTTAGCCTGTTTGCTAATACATGTTTTAAAGGACACATAGATGTTTTATAGTTTATAGTTTATACGACAGGAACAGGAAATATGTAACAGGAAGTGAGCAGAGGAGGCGGTTGACTTTCAGGAAGTCGTGTTGCTTAAGTCATGAGTCGGCGCTGACTGTAGCTTGGCTAACATCACGTGCCAACGATGCACCGAAATGTAAACTGAAGCTCCGCCCAGAACATAAAGCTGGCGCTTTTTGCACATTAAAGCTAATGGCTAGTCGTTACTCCTGCTGCACGAGTAACACGCGTGAAACAAATATCTTATTTGTTATGTGTCTTTATTTATGAGTTCTTTTTAAGAAAATATGCCAGTGCAGCTTAAAACATCGACGAACGCCCTCTGATGGAGAAACTGTGCGTCGTCAGTGCTAACATGAAGGGTGTCTCTTCACTTTCTTGCTGTTTAAATGTTGACACTAGCTCAACGACGAGCCCGCCGGGCTCTTGTTAGTAACCCTGAAATGATGTTTGCTCGCAGACATACATTTACACGTTGAATTGCTTTATAACAGCTATAAATGTATATAAATATAAGTGTCACATTACTGCAGTAATGATGGAGGAATTGGGGATGGATGGCGAATCGGCTCCTACATCTTCATCTCTGCGGTCGGGTTCTGTCTCTGCTTCACCGCCTCTCCATCACACCCTTCCCCCACCTCTGAAGTCTCCTGAGGTGGAGGCGTCAGCTCCGGGGCGCCGCCGCTCGACCCGGGAGGGCTCCATGAGGTCGTCTGGGTCACGTGACTGTCGAAACAGAGAAAAAGCAGCTTGTTCAGCGTTATCGATCGCCTGAAACTGACTCCTCCTACAGGAGCTGTTTTGTGAAGTGAAAACTACGAAGTGTCTTCTGGCAGCAAAATGAGATTTAAAGTTTGACTAATGTGAACTTCCTGTTTCACAGCGAGCTCTGCAGGTACGCCGTAACTCCTCTGAAACCTTACAGTGACTCAAATTCAAAACATCTACAGTGAAGTGATTGTAGGTAAATACAGTCACATTGTTATTTCCATTTACTTCCAGGATCCGTATTATTAACTGAAACCGATCAGCGTCAGTATCATCTTTGTGCTCTGATGTTCAGATCATTACAGACTGTACTCTGTAATTATCCCATAAATCCAGAGTTGGACGGCTGAATTTTCAGGGACTGTGGGGAATCTTTATCCAGCGCCTCGTTCTGTTAATCCCATCTGAAAGAGGCTTACAGCAGATCCATCGTTATCATCCAGCGTTATAGTCCTGGATATAGTTTTGGACATAATGTGATATTTGAATATTTGAACTTGTAATTACAAGCCCAACAACACAATCCCTGTATGAGGTTATTCAGCCCATGAAGGTGTGAAAACACTCTTACTTGATGTAGTATTTCACTCCATCTGCAGTGTAAGCTTCCTCCCAGCCATAGGGAAGACCTGCAGGGGAAAATGAAATCTTATTTAGAGCTCGTCATGTTTAATGTTTGTTCTTTCTGGACGTGGGTGAGATCGTGTGTAGTTCCACTTTATCCCGACGTAACGAGGCCAGCAGCTCACAAACACACAAATATCAAGTTTCTATTCAGCTTGAGAAGCTCCGCTGCTCCATAAACCCATCACCCCGAGACTCCACACTGATCTCTGCTCTCACCATATGGACAAGGAGACAATAAGTCGCTTCACCTTGTTTCAGAGACCAAAACAGGTTTCAAATGCTGTCCAGAGGACATCAGAGCAGAAACTGACACCAAACGTCTCGTTCAGAGTGGAGGGTCTGTGGTGATTCACGTATTACTGATGTGTTTGGCTGGCTTACTGACATTCCCCTGTCCTCCTTCTGTCCATATCCGGCTATCCGTCCTCAACACGTGTCTCACTTTTTCACTATTTGCTACATTTGCAATATTCTGTTCAGCCAGCTGGAGGATAAAGTGACTGTAATCGTACCTTTGCAGATATATTATTACTCCATCTATCTTCTCATCCTCACTAATGTGCACAAGCGCTGGTTATTGATTCAGCAGTGACCTCTCAATAAATAAATAAATGATGACAATGTAGAAATGCCAAAAGCTGCAGTTCCTCTAATGTCCACTGGAGGCTCCAAACATGAGTCAGTCCTCAGAGACAGATGTAACACTCATGATGTCCCGGAGTCTGTTCTGAGATGAACATTTCCACAATTGTCGTCACCTTGGTTCCTAAAACCTGGACGTGACCACGAAGATGTTTCTCACTGTTTAATTACTTACCAATTAGAACTTTTCACAGCTTCACTGCAGCTGATTGGTGTTTAAGTTCATCTCTTCCATTCAAGCTGTGACTGGAGCAGCATGCTAGCAATCAGTGAAATCACATGGAAGTTGTTGCCAATCAGTTGGGGAATACTGGGGAATATCAGTGGTTGCCAGGAGCTCCCTGATCAATCTGTAGACCTGTGAGACTTGAGCAACAATTTTCCCACCAACTGCCATCAAACTCCAGCAACCACTCGCAATCAGCCAGGAAATACAGATTTTTCTCCCACGACTGGAGGTCACCAGACGGTTGCAGACCGGTCTCTAGACCTGTGTGACTGAGGCTTCACTCACTCGATCTTACAGGATTGTCACACATCCAAAACGGCAGATATGTTAACATCACGTAATCCTCAAGAGGACCAGAAATCTTTTTGCAACCATAGCTAGCGTCATCTGGTGGCCTTCAGATGGAAGACAGTTTTCCTCCTTTCAGAACAATGTTCCTGTACACACTGCAGCTAGCAGGCAGTGCTTGCCCCTGTCCACATCACCATGTGCAAACAGGCTACAGTTCTCTAAAAAGGCCCAAACTCTAACCTTAACCACCATCAATTAGTCCCGTGTGTGCGACGTCTGTGCAAACGAGTGTGGTGTCTCGTCTGTATGACGCCGTCAGGTATGAACGAGCACTCTTACGACTACACAGGAACGCGCTGAAAGACGACATTTGCAGGATAATCCTCCCAACCCCAGAGGACGAGCTTGAAAATGCTGATGGGGAAACACTTGTTTTACAGCCTGCGGTCACCACAAACGTCGGGCTGCAGCATCCCATAATAAACAGAATGTCCGTGTTATTGTTTCATATAAAACAAACGCACATTTTCCCTCGTTGGCCTCACAGACACGAATTAGAGGACACAGGTGTCGTTACTGGATGTAATAAAACGTTCCCACAGAGCTGTGTCAGCCTGTTTCTGCCTCTGTGCTTCCTCTGCAGGCCATCACATAATCACAATAACCTGCATGCGTGTGCACGGAGACGGCTCAGCGCCGGAACAGACACCTGACCTGCGGTTTCACCCTGGCGGCCTGAGCGCTGCAGGGAGGCCCGTGAGACGGGAGGCAGGAAGGGCAACATCGACGAGGGACTGAGCAGCTCCTGGAAACAAACGCTCTGCAGTCGCAGTTCCATGTTTTTATGCTCGACCTCCACACGACCTCAGTAAAAACACGCAGACAGGAAGTGAGAGCGCATGACTGCTGCAGGAGGAGATAATCATGTTTTTATCATGCAGCCGAGTGTGTGTGTGTGCAGCTGACTCAGAGCGTGCGCATCCATGTGGGTTGCGGTGGGAACTCGGTACAATCATGAAGTTCGTCAAAGCTAAAGCCCTACGTTTAAGAATAAAAACTAAAAAGATTTTTAAAAACTGGGAGCGCGCTCCTGACTCATCCACTGAAAACACAGAATTCCCGTCTAAAGCATTTTGGGATGGACGCAGGATCCGCTCCCACATCTTTGTGACTGCAGTTGGGTTCTGTCTCTGCTCTGCTGCTGCTCCATCACGCCCTTCCTCTGCCAATTTGAAGCATCGAGGGTTCCTGGAGCTGGCTCGAGAACCCGGTTTGGAAAGTCTGACGGGATCAAAGTCCCGCTGAACTCTGAGACAAAGTCAACGTGGAAAGTCTGACCACAAGAAGGAGGAGACAGACGTGTGTGGAAGCTGTTTTAGCCTTATGTTTCTTGAACTTTGGGTGACTTGAAGATTGAGGATAAAATGGTTAAAAGACATCAAACAGTTAAAACTTTGGTGTCTGTTAAGGCCCGAAAAGAGAATATAACCACAGGAAGAACCTGCAGGAACCCTGGAAGTGAAAATGATCATTCATTACACACTCCGTGGGAAACAGTTCCCTTCACTGAGCCATGCTGCTGGTGAGGTTATTCATTTTTTAACGTCCACAGCAAAGTTCAGCAGGGTCATTCAGACTATGCTGGGTCCATTGTGGCGGTGGAATTGCCATCGCCACGGTTAAACCATCCAGTCTTTAATGATGACGAGGTTTAAAGCTACAGCGCATTGCCTTCTGAGTGCACGATGGATCTCTAACGCTACACTTCTGAAGCTTTGGACAGATCCATTTCAAACACGCCACAACTTCTGCAGCTGACCAATCACACGAGCCGAAGATGAAGTAAGGAATGACCAGCTTCCCTGCAGATCTCTCCTGCTCCAGTTCAGGAGTAACGTCTATAAAAAGCTTCCCGTGTACCTTCGTGGCGTATTAGGTTCAGAGAACCCCCGATCTGGGATTTATTGAATATCCCGTGTCCTCCTGATCCCACCTGTGTGAGCGCCTGTGAGGATGACGTCACACAGACAGGAAGCTGAGGCGGTGCAGGCCGAGACTTGGTCAGACACACGAGTAACTTCACACAGATGCATTTTGGAGGCGACTGAATGAACACAAGAGTAAGCCATAGGAGGCGTTGTTGTCATGGTAACAGGGTCTGAGTCGTCACAAACGAGGAATGAATGAAGCCGACGAGCCTGCTGATTGTTTCTCAGGCAGGGAGCGTGTGTGTGTGTGTGCCAGGTTACACAGCTTTGTGAGGACGCCGCTACAACTTATAGGGACCAAATGCAGGCATGTTTGAGACTCACAAGTGTGGTTTTAGTGGCAGGGTTGCAGTTGGGTTATGGTTAGGGTTAGGGCGAGGGTTAGCGTAAGCGGCTAGGAAAGCATTATGTCCCCACAATGCATGAAAACAAGGTGTGTGTGTGTGAGATCTGATCCTGAAGGTCTGCGGTTTGTCTCCGGTGGTCAGATCCTCTGGAGCGATAAAACTTAACGAGAGCCAGCGGTCTGATTTTAAAAGCCGAGCAAGTTTCCAGGCAACCAGCGGTGTGATAAAGATGAGCTACAGGTGAGCGTGATGAAGCTCCGGATCAGACTGACCTACTTTCTCTGCTGATTATCTCTAACAGGACGTCTGTGTCCCGAGCCGTGGCTGTTAATTATGTAACAGCGCCCACGCGCTGATGGAGGGAAATTAGGTGACTGTGTCACAAACCTGCTGAATGCAAACCAAACAGCTTTCTCCAGCAAATACACAGAGCCCAAGAAGGACTCCATCACATATATAAATCTCAGTCAAAGCAGCAAGAAATAAGTTCCAGTTAACGGTTGTAGCTGCCACCGCCTCTGAGACCAGCACAAAGTAAAAATAAAGTTTTGGGGTTTTTCTGTTTTTTTCAGCAGCTCCACATTTAAAAGATATGATATTTTCTGTGAATTGACACAGAATTCCTGCTGCCTGAGGTAAATACAGGCCATTTACCATATTAGTATTGTCAGATTATATGATATATATATATATATATATATATATATATATATATATATATATATATATATATATATATTGTATATCAGCGTCGGGGGGGTGCCCGTGATCAGGTACCCTGCTGGGGTAATAAGCTGGCCAAAGGAGGAGATAGAAGCCACTGACATAAAGACAAGAAAGCTCCTTACCATGCATGGAGGGTTTCACCCCAAGTCCAGCACCCTGAGGCTGTACGCTAAGCGGAAGGAAGGGGGCCGGGGACTGGTGAGTGTCAGCACCACAGTCCAGGATGAGACAACGAACATCCAAGAATACATTGGGAAGATGGCCCCAACTGACCGAGTGCTCAGTGAATACCTCAGGCAGCAGAAACCCAAGAAAGAGGAGGGAGACGAGGAACCATCACGGAAGGACAGGCCCCTGCACGGTATGTACCACCGGCAGATAGAGGAGGTGGCTGATATCCAGAAATCCTACCAGTGGCTGGACAAAGCTGGACTGAAAGACAGCACAGAGGCACTAATCATGGCAGCACAAGAACAAGCTCTGAGTACAAGATCCATAGAGGCTGGGGTCTATCACACCAGGCAAGACCCCAGGTGCAGGCTGTGTAAAGATGCCCCAGAGACAATCCAGGACATAACAGCAGGGTGCAAGATGCTAGCAGGCAAGGCATACATGGAACGCCATAACCAAGTGGCCGGCATAGTGTACAGGAACATCTGTGCCGAGTATAACCTGGAAGTCCCGAGGTCAAAATGGGAGATGCCCCCAAGGGTGGTGGAGAATGACCGAGCTAAGATCCTGTGGGACTTCCAGATACAGACGGACAAAATGGTGGTGGCTAACCAACCGGACATAGTGGTGGTAGACAAACAGAAGAAGACGGCCGTAGTGATCGATGTAGCGGTTCCGAATGACAGCAATATCAGGAAGAAGGAACACGAGAAGCTGGAGAAATACCAAGGGCTCAGAGAAGAGCTCGAGAGGATGTGGAGGGTGAAGGTAACGGTGGTCCCCGTGGTAATCGGAGCACTAGGTGCGGTGACTCCCAAGCTAGGCGAGTGGCTCCAGCAGATCCCGGGAATAACATCGGAGATCTCTGTCCAGAAGAGCGCAGTCCTGGGAACAGCTAAGATACTGCGCAGGACCCTCAAGCTCCCAGGCCTCTGGTAGAGGACCCGAGCTTGAAGGATAAACCGCCGCAGGGGCGTGCTGGGTGTTTTTTTTTTTTTTATAATATACACAATATATACAGTGGGGCAAAAAAGTATTTAGTCAGCCACCGATTGTGCAAGTTCCCCCACTTAAAATGATGACAGAGGTCAGTAATTTGCACCAGAGGTACACTTCAACTGTGAGAGACAGAATGTGAAAAAAAAATCCATGAATTCACATGGTAGGATTTGTAAAGAATTTATTCGTAAATTAGGGTGGAAAATAAGTATTTGGTCACCTCAAACAAGGAAAATCTCTGGCTCTCACAGACCTGTAACGTCTTCTGTAAGAAGCTTTTCTGTCCCCCACTCGTTACCTGTATGAATGGCACCTGTTTGAACTCATCATCTGTATAAAAGACACCTGTCCACAGCCTCAAACAGTCAGACTCCAAACTCCGCCATGGCCAAGACCAAAGAGCTTTCGAAGGACACCAGGAAAAGTATTGTAGACCTGCACCAGACTGGGAAGAGTGAATCTACAATAGGCAAGCAGCTTGGTGTGAAAAAATCAACTGTGGGAGCAATCATCAGAAAATGGAAGACATACAAGACCACTGATAATCTCCCTCGATCTGGGGCTCCACGCAAGATCTCATCCCGTGGGGTCAAAATGATCATGAGAACGGTGAGCAAAGATCCCAGAACCACACGGGGGGACCTGGTGAATGACCTGCAGAGAGCTGGGACCAAAGTAACAAAGGTCACCATCAGTAACACACTACAACGGCAGGGAATCAAATCCCGCAGTGCCAGACGTGTTCCGCTGCTGAAGCCAGTGCATGTCCAGGCCCGTCTGAAGTTTGCCAGAGAGCACATGGATGATACAGCAGAGGATTGGGAGAATGTCATGTGGTCAGATGAAAAAAAAAAAAAAACCAAAAAAAAAAAAAAAAAAAAAAAAAAAAAAAAAAAAAAAAGAAAAAAAACTTTTTGGTATAAACTCAACTCGTCGTGTTTGGAGGAAGAATACTGAGTTGCATCCCAAGAACACCATACCTACTGTGAAGCATGGGGGTGGAAACATCATGCTATGGGGCTGTTTTTCTGCCAAGGGGACAGGACGACTGATCCGTGTTAAGGACAGAATGAATGGGGCCATGTATCGTGAGATTTTGAGCCAAAACCTCCTTCCATCAGTGAGAACTTTGAAGATGAAACGAGGCTGGGTCTTCCAACATGACAATGATCCAAAACACACCGCCCGGGCAACAAAGGAGTGGCTCCGTAAGAAGCATTTGAAAGTCCTGGAGTGGCCTAGCCAGTCTCCAGACCTCAACCCCATAGAAAATCTGTGGCGGGAGTTGAAAGTCCGTGTTGCTCGGCGACAGCCCCAAAACATCACTGCTCTCGAGAAGATCTGCATGGAGGAATGGGCCAAAATACCAGCTACTGTGTGTGCAAACCTGGTAAAGACCTATAGTAAACGTTTGACCTCTGTTATTGCCAACAAAGGTTATGTTACAAAGTATTGAGTTGTATTTTTGTTATTGACCAAATACTTATTTTCCACCCTGATTTACGAATAAATTCTTTACAAATCCTACCATGTGGATTCATGGATTTTTTTTTCACATTCTGTCTCTCACAGTTGAAGTGTACCTCTGGTGCAAATTACTGACCTCTGTCATCATTTTAGGTGGGGGAACTTGCACAATCGGTGGCTGACTAAATACTTTTTTGCCCCACTGTATCACTGACTTTCAGCTTGTTGTGTTTGTGGATATATGACTGACTTTAATTATTAAACATTCGCACATAAATAAGTGACGTCATATTCAGTACTTTTGACAGTTCACTCTTCGGCCGCTCCATCTTATTAGGGAAATTCCACATACATAAATGTAAATTTCAAAACTCAACCCCATCATTTAATTTGTTTTTTGATTGAAATTGAATATTACTTAAACTCTCTTAAATTAACTTCCAATAAAAAAGGTTTATCATTGATTGAAATTCATTCAGAAATGTTTAACGAATGAGCTGTCACAACTTTCAAGTACAAAGTTGTTATGAAGTCTGTCACATTCCCCCCCCCCTTTTTTTTCTTTTCTTATCCTTTATTTATTTATCCTTCTTATTTCATTGTACTGTATATTGTTACTCTTATTTGCCTTACATGTCTACTGTACAAACTGAACTGGAATGACTAACTGTTCGCTTTATAAGTTCAATAAAGTTTGGAAAAAAAACCCTCTTCGGCCGCTCCCTTCTGCCGTATTTTGCGACAAAATTCTCCACACCCACCGCCGCGCTATGAATTGTGGGATATATGGGACCACGAAGCGTGCACCGGACCACGCTTGATATTTGGGGAAATCGACGGCGCATTTGGAGTATGCATTTGAAGTACACTTCGAATTGGGACAGCTGTCGTCGCGTGGCGGTGACGTAACCGCACTTGAAATGTGTACTTCAAGCGTGCAGACCCTGAATTGGGACACAGCCTCTGTGTATTTGCTGGAAACGGTATTCACACCTTGCTTTTCTCTGAACTACCAGAATTTAATCTTCCTACTGAGCTGTGTCCTGGCTCTGTGTATTTGCTGGGGTTAAGAACTATACAACTAAACAAAGGCTTGTGTATTTTCTGGAAATACCTCAGCGCTTTCCCTGAACTGTTAGTTTGTTTGTTACAGAGCTGTGTGAATCTCCCAGCTCGGTGTGTTTGCTGGAAACGCTTTAAAAACCCACACACTCCACCCCTTCAGTTTCTCACCTCCGTGTATTTCCTGAATACCTGTCATTCTCCTGGGCACCACAGCGTACCTGAGGCTTCTCCTTCCTTCTCTGCGAGTATCACCTGGAAACACCTTTGGGAACTACATCCTTGTTCCCCTGACAAACACTTCCTGGTGGTGCATTCAAGGACGCTTGGAGAGTTACCTGACAGAGTGTGTTCTGTGTTCGTTTCCTCCAAATAGACTCACTGAATCAAAGCCCTCGTGTCATTTGAGTCTCTTAGTCTTTGATTTTTTATGTATTTGTGATCATTTTGAGTCTCCTCTGGTCTTTCTGTCCCTCTGTGGTTTACTGCGTCAGCGTGGTGGCTGGCCTAGTGAAGATGATGTGATGCTATTGAAATGCATCCAAGATGAAGAAGAATTCAAATGTTGTTGGAATATTTGAGATAATGGAAGCACAAAATATTCAACAACAGTTCGGTCGTTTTCAGAGATTTTAATGTGGGATTTTTTAAACATCTTTTACCCTTAATCTAAAACTTCTGTCAGTCTTTACGTCTCAGACAATTTCACATGAAAAATTATTCCTTTTTAAAAATCTCAGTCGCAGCCCAGCTGTTCAGAGAAAAGTCACGACCGTACGGTTGAGAGCGGCTGATCCTTTTCCCAGAGAACGCCGCGGGATCTGCAGCTTGTTCCGAAAACACAAACAGCAAAACCTCCAAACACCATCGAAGCCCCTGAAGGCCTCTTTAATCCCAGAGTTCCCGTTTTAACGCGACCTTCGTCCTTCCTGACATGGCGTTCGCGTGCGGGGCGGCGTGCAGGTTTCTCCTCCTGTACTGTTCGATGATGCTTCGCTGGCTAATCTACTGCACAAACACGAGTGTTCAGCCACTCAGACACTAAACACTGAGCTATGAGACAGAAACTACAGTAAGTTATCTAAGCTGTGTGAGCTCGCTCGTGGCGGAGCGGCAGCTACTGCACATGGCAACCTTATGATACTGTAATGTGTAAGTTTACATTGTTTATA
>NW_024387515.1:32959-131875 GCF_900408965.1 Simochromis diagramma | reverse complement strand
TACTGCCTCGTTTCTTATTATCTCTATTGCCGAGCACTGATAGTGCGACGGTCCATATTGTAATTGGCCTCTGTTTATATATATTATTATTTGGGCCCGAGCACTGATTAGTGCGGAAAGGCCCATGTGATAAATTGCTCTGTTTATTATTAGTATTATTAGTAGGGCACGAGCACTGATAGTGCTGGAAGGCCTATTGTAATTGCTCGTTTATTATATTAGGCCCGAGCACTGGAGTAGTTGCGAAGGGCCCTATTGTAATTGCTCTTTTATTTTATAATATTATTTTATTAATTATTATTATGTATTGGGCCCGAGCTCCTGTATGCGAAGGCCCTATGTAAGGGCTCGGTGTTATTATTATTATTATTATTATTATTATTCGGCAAATGAATCGGCCTTTTGAGGGCCTAAACATGCTCGAAAACTCATGAAATTTTGCACACGCGTCAGGTCTGGTGAAAATTTACGTATTTTAATGTTCTCAGACATGGCCAGGGAAAATTAGCTCAGTAGCGCCACCTAGAAAAATGAAAAACGCGAGCCCCCGGTATGGGTATGGCCTACATGTTTGAAAGTCGGTACACCTATATAACGTTCAGAGTCGAACAAAAAAGTCTATTATGGCAATGTCCTAAACCCAACAGGAAGTCCGCCATTTTGGATTGAAGGTGACATTTTGGCTCTGATTTTACCGTTTCCATGCCTTGTACTTTAACGAACTCCTCCTTGGGATTTGGTCCTATAAACTTCAAATTTGGACAGTGTCAACTACACCCTTGTGCCATGTTAAATTGCGGAGCTTTTGAGTTTTCACAATACTATGAGGCCGTGGCGCCATGGCGAATTTCGATGACTCGCCATGAAAATCTTATTGCCTCTCATTTTGTCATACATTTTCTGACCTTGACCAAAGTGAACACATATGATAAGGCTCCACCCCTGAACATATTTCAACTGCCATATTTGACATCAAGGACAGCGCCACCTAGTGGGAACAGGAAATGTCATGTTTTACACTTTGGGGTACAGTATTGTGATGGGTGACATCTGCAGCCTCAAATTTCTCCAGGAAAGCCTTAAGGAGTTGGTCTTGGGTTACAGTGAAAACTGTGACTTTTCGCAAAAGGGTGTGACCCCAGCAGCATGGCGAACTTTGATGTCACGCCATGAAGAAACAAATTAGTATAACTCAATGAAATCCAGTCTGATCAGTACCAGACTTTACAGGCATGATGTCAGACCCGCCCTGAACAGATTGATGTGCCCATTGTCGGAAATACGGACAGCGCCACCTAGTGGCAACAGGAAATGTCATGGCTTTAATTTTGTTGTACTGATTTTCACAGGTTCATCGTGGCCACCTCAAAAGCGGTGAATATCACCATCAGTCCCTCGTGATGCTTCAGTGCAAAAATTGTGACTTTAAACTGAACGGCGCACCCTGGTGGCAACGCTGTTCACCATGAAAGATGAAGTGGCTTTTGAGGGTCTTGGCAAGTGTATAGAGGCTTGAAATTTGGCACACACCTCCAATGTGACGAAGGCTTTGTTGTCATGTGATCATTTTCATTGAATATCCCAAAATGGCTCCACAGCGCCCCCTACAAAATTTCAAAACCACAGCCCCAGCTCTGTGTTTTATGTATGAATCTGAAACCTGGTAGGCTTATAGGAGATATCAAGATGTACAAAAAAGTCTCTTGGAGCAATATCCCAAATCCAACAGGAAGTCAGCCATTTTAAAATTAATGTGCAATTTTGGCAACATTTTCCCCTCTTTTCAGGCACCGTGCTTTGACGTACTCCTCCAAGGGATTTCATCAGATTGATGCAATCTCCTGTGTGTGGAATCTAAAGACCTTTGTGATGTTAAATTGCGAAGCTTTTTACATTCAGGGAAATGGGGTGGTCATGGCGGCACGTGGAGTTTCAATCACTCGCCAAAAAGCAGTAATCTGCTGTCACTCAAAATCAAAATATCCAATCTCTCCCAAAGGTCGCAGGCGTGATGAGACTCGAGCTCGGAAATGTTTGTTATGCCATTTGTACATAATGGTTAGAGCGCCACCTAGTGGAACGACTAACTAATCATGAATGAATGAGTTGAAATGTTAGCTGGTGGTTAAATGCATGAATTCCATCAATGTGACATCAGATCGGAGGTGCTGGTTTTAGGTGTTGGGCGTGGCTCGACGCGCCGGGGGTGCGAGGGCCCTCATAACGCTGCTTGCAGCTTTAATTATTATTATTATTATTATTATTATTATTCCGGCAAATGAATCGGCCTTTTGAGGGCCTAAACATGCTCGAAAACTCATGATATTTTGCGCACGCGTCAGGTCTGGTGAAAATTTACGTATTTTAATGTTCTCAGACATGGCCAGGGAAAATTAGCTCAGTAGCGCCACCTAGAAAAATGAAAAAGGCGAGCCCCCGGTATGAGTATGGCCTACATGTTTCAAAGTTGGTACACCTATATAACGTTCAGAGTCGAACAAAAAAGTCTATTATGGCAATGTCCTAAACCCAACAGGAAGTCCGCCATTTTGGATTGAAGGTGACATTTTGGCTCTGATTTTACCGTTTCCATGCCTTGTACTTTAACGAACTCCTCCTTGGGATTTGGTCGTATAAGCTTCAAATTTGGACAGTGTCAACTACACCCTTGTGCCATGTTAAATTGCGGAGCTTTTGAGTTTTCACAATACTATGAGGCCGTGGCGCCATGGCGAATTTCGATGACTCGCCATGAAAATCTTATTGCCTCTCATTTTGTCATACATTTTCTGACCTTGACCAAAGTGAACACATATGATAAGGCTCCACCCCTGAACATATTTCAACTGCCATATTTGACATCAAGGACAGCGCCACCTAGTGGGAACAGGAAATGTCATGTTTTACACTTTGGGGTACAGTATAGTGATGGGTGACATCTGCAGCCTCAAATTTCTCCAGGAAAGCCTTAAGGAGTTGGTCTTGGGTTACAGTAAAAACTGTGACTTTTCGCAAAAGGGTGTGACCCCAGCGGCATGGCGAACTTTGATGTCACGCCATGAAGAAACAAATTAGTATAACTCAATGAAATCCAGTCTGTTCAGTACCAGACTTTACAGGCATGATGTCAGACCCGCCCTGAACAGATTGATGTGCCCATTGTCGGAAATACGGACAGCGCCACCTAGTGGCAACAGGAAATGTCATGGCTTTAATTTTGTTGTACTGATTTTCACAGGTTCATCGTGGCCACCTCAAAAGCGGTGAATATCACCATCAGTCCCTCGATGATGCTTTAGTGCAAAAATTGTGACTTTAAACTGAACGGCGCACCCTGGTGGCAACGCGGTTCATCATGAAAGATGAAGTGGCTTTTGAGGGGCTTGGAAAGTTTATAGAGGCTTGAAATTTGGCACACACCTCGAAATGGATGAAGGCTTTGTTGTTATGTAACCATTTTCCTTGAATAGCGCAAAATGGCTCCACAGCGCCCCCTACAATATTTCAAAACATCAGCCCCTGCTCTGTGTTTCATCTATGAGTCTGAAACCTGGTAAGCTTATGTAAGATATCAAGATGTACAAAAAAGTCTCTTGGAGCAATATCCCAAATCCAACAGGAAGTCAGCCATTTTAAAATTAATGTGTAATTTTGACGACATTTTCCCCCCTTTTAAGGTCTCATACTTTGACGAACTCCTCCAAGGGATTTCATCATATTGAAGCATTCTTCAGTGTGTAGAATCTAAAGACCTTTGTGATGTTAAATTGCGAAGCTTTTTACGTTCAAGGAAACGGGGTGGTCATGGCGGCACGTACAGTTTCAATCACTCGCCAAAAAGCAGTAATCTGCTGTCACTCAAAAAACACAATGCCCAATCTCTCCCAAAGGTCGCAGGAATGATTAGACTCGAGCTCGGAAATGTTTGTTATGCCATTTGTACATAATGGTTAGAGCGCCACCTAGTGGGACGACTATAATCATGATTGAATGAGATGAAATGTTAGCTGGTGGTTGAATGCATGAATTTCATCAATGTGACATCAGATCGGAGGTGTTGGTTTTAGGTGTTGGGCGTGGCTCGACGCGCCGGGGGTGCGAGGGCCCTCATAACGCTGCTTGCAGCTTTAATTATTATTATTATTATTATTATTCAGGCAAAACAAGGGCCTTTTTGAGGGCCTAAACATGCTCAAAAACTCATGAAATTTTGCACACGCATCAGGTCTGGTGAAAAATTTTGTATTTTAATGGTTTTACATATGAGCACTGGGAAATGGCTCTACAGCGCCACCTATGCCTTGTTAAATGCAGCCCTACGACCACATCGTTTGAGCTACATGTATGAAATTTGGCACACAAGTGTATCATGCCAAGACGAACAAAAAAGTCTGTTGGCCCATTGACGCAAACCCAACAGGAAGTCCGCCATTTTGGATTGAAGGTGACATTTTGGCTCTGATTTTACCGTTTCCATGCCTTGTACTTTAACGAACTCCTCCTTGGGATTTGGTTCTATAAACTTCAAATTTGGACAGTGTCAACTACACCCTTGTGCCATGTTAAATTGCGGAGCTTTTGAGTTTTCACAATACTATGAGGCCGTGGCGCCATGGCGAATTTCGATGACTCGCCATGAAAATCTTATTGCCTCTCATTTTGTCATACATTTTCTGACCTTGACCAAAGTGAACACATATGATAAGGCTCCACCCCTGAACATATTTCAACTGCCATATTTGACATCAAGGACAGCGCCACCTAGTGGGAACAGGAAATGTCATGTTTTACACTTTGGGGTACAGTATAGTGATGGGTGACATCTGCAGCCTCAAATTTCTCCAGGAAAGCCTTAAGGAGTTGGTCTTGGGTTACAGTGAAAACTGTGAGTTTTCGCGAAAGGGTGTGACCCCAGCAGCATGGCGAACTTTGATGTCACGCCATGAAGAAACAAATTAGTATAACTCAATGAAATCCAGTCTGATCAGTACCAGACTTTACAGGCATGATGTCAGACCCGCCCTGAACAGATTGATGTGCCCATTGTCGGAAATACGGACAGCGCCACCTAGTGGCAACAGGAAATGTCATGGCTTTAATTTTGTTGTACTGATTTTCACAGGTTCATCGTGGCCACCTCAAAAGCGGTGAATATCACCATCAGTCCCTCGTGATGCTTCAGTGCAAAAATTGTGACTTTAAACTGAACGGCGCACCCTGGTGGCAACGCGGTTCACCATGAAAGATGAAGTGGCTTTTGAGGGGCTTGGAAAGTTTATAGAGGCTTGAAAGTTGGCACACACCTCCAAATGGATGAAGGCTTTGTTGTCATGTGATCATTTTCATTGAATATCCCGAAATGGCTCCACAGCGCCCCCTACAAAATTTCAAAATCACAGCCCCTGCTCTGTGTTTTATGTATGAGTCTGAAACCTGGTAAGCTTATAGGAGATATCAAGATGTACAAAAAAGTCTCTTGGAGCAATATCCCAAATCCAACAGGAAGTCAGCCATTTTAAAATTAATGTGCAATTTTGGCAACATTTTCCCCTCTTTTCAGGCATCGTTCTTTGACGAACTCCTCCAAGGGATTTCATCAGATTGAACTATTCTTCAGTGTGTGGAATCCAAAGACCTTTGTGTTGTTAAATTGCGAAGCTTTTTACGTTCAGGGAAACGGGGTGGTTATGGCGGCACGTGGAGTCTCAATCACTCGCCAAAAAGCAGTAATCTGCTGTCACTCAAAAACACAATGTCCAATCTCTCCCAAAGGTCGCAGGCATAATGAGACTCGAGCTCGGAAATGTTTGTTATGCCATTTGTACATAATGGTTAGAGCGCCACCTAGTGGAACGACTAACTAATCATGAATGAATGAGTTGAAATGTTAGCTGGTGGTTAAATGCATGAATTCCATCAATGTGACATCAGATCGGACGTGCTGGTTTTAGGTGTTGGGCGTGGCTCGACGCGCCGGGGGTGCGAGGGCCCTCATAACGCTGCTTGCAGCTTTAATTATTATTAGGGCCCGAGCACTGACAGTGCGAAGGCCCTATTGTAATTGCTCTGTTTATTATTATTATTATTATTTCGGCAAATGAATTGGCCGTTTGAGGGCCTAAACATGCTCGAAAACTCATGAAATTTTGCACACGCGTCAGGTCTGGTGAAAATTTACGTATTTTAATGTTCTCAGACATGGCCAGGGAAAATTAGCTCAATAGCGCCACCTAGAAAAATGAAAAACGCGAGCCCCCGGTATGGGTATGGCCTACAAGTTTGAAAGTCGGTACACCTATATAACGTTCAGAGTCGAACAAAAAAGTCTGTTATGGCAATGTCCTAAACCCAACAGGAAGTCCGCCATTTTGGATTGAAGGTGACATTTTGGCTCTGATTTTACCGTTTCCATGCCTTGTACTTTAACGAACTCCTCCTTGGGATTTGGTCCTATAAACTTCAAATTTGGACAGTGTCAACTACACCCTTGTGCCATGTTAAATTGCGGAGCTTTTGAGTTTTCACAATACTATGAGGCCGTGGCGCCATGGCGAATTTCGATGACTCGCCATGAAAATCTTATTGCCTCTCATTTTGTCATACATTTTCTGACCTTGACCAAAGTGAACACATATGATAAGGCTCCACCCCTGAACATATTTCAACTGCCATATTTGACATCAAGGACAGCGCCACCTAGTGGGAACAGGAAATGTCATGTTTTACACTTTGGGGTACAGTATAGTGATGGGTGACATCTGCAGCCTCAAATTTCTCCAGGAAAGCCTTAAGGAGTTGGTCTTGGGTTACAGTGAAAACTGTGACTTTTCGCAAAAGGGTGTGACCCCAGCAGCATGGCGAACTTTGATGTCTCGCCATGAAGAAACAAATTAGTATAACTCAATGAAATCCAGTCTGATCAGTACCAGACTTTACAGGCATGATGTCAGACCCGCCCTGAACAGATTGATGTGCCCATTGTCGGAAATACGGACAGCGCCACCTAGTGGCAACAGGAAATGTCATGGCTTTAATTTTGTTGTACTGATTTTCACAGGTTCATCGTGGCCACCTCAAAAGCGGTGAATATCACCATCAGTCCCTCGTGATGCTTCAGTGCAAAAATTGTGACTTTAAACTGAACGGCGCACCCTGGTGGCAACGCGGTCCACCATGAAAGATGAGGTGGCTTTTGAGGGGCTTGGCAAGTTTATAGAGGCTTGAAATTTGGCACACACCTCCAATGTGATGAAGGCTTTGTTGTCATGTGATCATTTTCATTGAATAGCGCGAAATGGCTCCACAGCGCCCCCTACAAAATTTCAAAACCACAGCCCCAGCTCTGTGTTTTATGTATGAGTCTGAAACCTGGTAAGCTTATAGGAGATATCAAGATGTACAAAAAAGTCTCTTGGAGCAATATCCCAAATCCAACAGGAAGTGAGCCATTTTAAAATTAATGTGCAATTTTGGCAACATTTTCCCATCTTTTCAGGCACCGTTCTTTGACGTACTCCTCCAAGGGATTTCATCATATTGAACCAATCTCCAGTGTGTGGAATCTAAAGGCCTTTGTGATGTTAAATTGCGAAGCTTTTTACATTCAGGGAAATGGGGTGGTCATGGCGGCACGTAGAGTTTCAATCACTCGCCAAAACGCAGTAATCTGCTGTCACTCAAAATCAAAATGTTCAATCTCTCCCAAAGGTCGCAGGCGTGATGAGACTCGAGCTAGGAAATGTTTGTTATGCCATTTGTCAGTAATGGTTAGAGTGCCACCTAGTGGGACAACTATAATCATGATTGAATGAGATGAATTGTTAGCTGGTGGTTAAATGTATGAATTCCATCAATGTGACATCAGATCGGAGGTGCTGGTTTTAGGTGTTGGGCGTGGCTCGACGCGCCTGGGGTGCGAGGGCCCTCATAACGCTGCTTGCAGCTTTAATTATTATTATTATTATTCCGGCAAATGAATCGGCCTTTTGAGGGCCTAAACATGCTCAAAAACTCATGAAATTTTGCACACGCGTCAGGTCTGGTGAAAATTTACGTATTTTAATGTCCGCAGACATGGCCAGGGAAAATTGGCTCAGTAGCGCCACCTAGAAAAATGAAAAACGCGAGCCCCCGGTGGGGGTATGACCTACATGTATGAAATTTGGCACACATGTGTACCATGCTGAGACGAACAAAAAAGTCTCTAGGGGCCCATTGACGCAAACCCAACAGGAAGTCCGCAATTTTGGATTGAAGGTGACATTTTGGCTCTGATTTTACCATTTCCATGCCTTGTACTTTAACGAACTCCTCCTTGGGATTTGGTCCTACAAACTTCAAATTTGGACAGTGTCAACTACACCCTTGTGCCATGTTAAATTGCGGAGCTTTTGAGTTTTCACAATACTATGAGGCCGTGGCGCCATGGCGAATTTCGATGACTCGCCATGAAAATCTTATTGCCTCTCATTTTGTCATACATTTTCTGACCTTGACCAAAGTGAACACATATGATAAGGCTCCACCCCTGAACATATTTCAACTGCCATATTTGACATCAAGGACAGCGCCACCTAGTGGGAACAGGAAATGTCATGTTTTACACTTTGGGGTACAGTATTGTGATGGGTGACATCTGCAGCCTCAAATTTCTCCAGGAAAGCCTTAAGGAGTTGGTCTTGGGTTACAGTGAAAACTGTGACTTTTCGCGAAAGGGTGTGACCCCAGCAGCATGGCGAACTTTGATGTCACGCCATGAAGAAACAAATTAGTATAACTCAATGAAATCCAGTCTGATCAGTACCAGACTTTACAGGCATGATGTCAGACCCGCCCTGAACAGATTGATGTGCCCATTGTCGGGAATACGTACAGCGCCACCTAGTGGCAACAGAAAATGTCACGTCTTACACTTTAATGTACTGATTTTCACAGGTTCATCGTGGCCACCTCAAAAGAAGTGAATATCACCATCAGTCCCTCATGATGCTTTAGTGCGAAAATTGTGACTTTAAACTGAATGGCGCACCCTGGTGGCAACGCGGTTCACCATGAAAGATGAAGTGGCTTTTGAGGGGCTTGGAAAGTTTAAAAAGTCTTGAAATTTGGTGCATACCTCCAATGTCATGCGGGCTTTTTTGTCATGTGATCGTTGTCATTGAATAGCGCGAAATGGCTCCACAGCGCCCCCTAAAATATTTCAAAACATCAGCCCCTGCTCTGTGTTTTATGTATGAGTCTGAAACCTGGTAAGCTCATAGGAGATATCAAGATGTACAAAAAAGTCTCTTGGAGCAATATCCCAAATCCAACAGGAAGTCAGCCATTTTAAAATTAATGTGCAATTTTGGCAACATTTTCCCCTCTTTTCAGGCACCGTTCTTTGACGAACTCCTCCAAGGGATTTCATCAGATTGATGCAATCTTCTGTGTGTGGAATCTAAAGACCTTTGTGATGTTAAATTGCGAAGCTTTTTACGTTCAGGGAAACAGGGTGGTCATGGCGGCACGTGGAGTTTCAATCACTCGCCAAAAAGCAGTAATCTGCTGTCACTCAAAGACACAATGTCCAATCTCTCCCAAAGCTCATAGGCGTGATGAGACTCGAGCTCGGAAATGTTTGTTATGCCATTTGTACATAATGGTTAGAGCGCCACCTAGTGGAACGACTAACTAATGATGAATGAATGAGTTGAAATGTTAGCTGGTGGTTAAATGCATGAATTCCATCAATGTGACATCAGATCGGAGGTGCTGGTTTTAGGTGTTGGGCGTGGCTCGACGTGCCGGGGGTGCGAGGGCCCTCATAACGCTGCTTGCAGCTTTAATTTCTATTTGTGTTTTCATTTTTTCTATTTGTGTTTTCATTTTTTCTATTTGTGTTTTCATTTTTTCTGTTTGTGTTTTCAGTTTTTTTGTTTGTGTTTTCATTTTTTCTATTTTCTATTTGTGTTTTCATTTTTTTGTTTGTGTTTTCATTTTTTCTATTTGTGTTTTCATTTTTTCTATTTGTGTTTTCATTTTTTTTGTTTGTGTTTTCATTTTTTCTATTTGTTTTCATTTTTTCTGTTTGTGTTTTCATTTTTTCTGTTTGTGTTTTCATTTTTTCTATTTGTGTTTCCATTTTTTCTATTTGTGTTTTCATTTTTTCTGTTTGTGTTTTCATTTTTTTTGTTTTTGTTTTCATTTTTTCCATTTGTGTTTTTGTTTTTCTTTTGTCCATTTTGTTTTGTGTGCTTTGGCAGCATTTTTCTTATCGCTGGTGTTTTCTTAAGTTCACAGTCCGTTTGGCCTCTCAGGGCCACCGTACATTAGCCCCATTATTTTATTTTTTATCTGCCCCCCCTCCCCAATGGAAAAAAAGGACCTCCCTCTTTTTTCTCCCTCATTACGTCTACATGCAATCATCATCTCAAAGCACTGTGCTCTGAACTCCATCAACAAACAGGAATGACTGGTTTCACTTCACCAGGTAAAGGTATTATATAAATGAATGCATCCAATTTCCAGCGTGTGAGGAGGTTAAATGGTAACTTTGTCTATGTTGTCACAGAAGGAAACCCTTAATGTGCAGTGATGTCATACATCCCAGACCAACAGAAGAATGTAATATAATGAAAAAATGTGTTTAATATTCTCTCGGCCTCTTTTCAGTGTTTTCAAAATTGAGGGAATACACTAAGCAGCCAAGCATGAAACCCAAATGCAATATCGACTTGTGTCTGCAATTTGTCAGATCTGTAAAATATATGGCAGCATGGAAATATCCCACACCACCATTTATGGGGCTTTCATAAAACATATTCTTTGGTAATAGTGTTCTGCAGACAGCCTCATGTATTATTGAACGCTCTCATTTTCATTCAAACAACCTGTAAATCTTTCATGTAGGCAAACACACTGTCATAAATACACATCCACACATGTACAAAAGCCTTTAAAACATTTTTGTGAGAAAATGAATTAGCTTGTCCTTTGCAGACAGTTTTCCCCTGACTTGTTGTGGCAAGTCAGGGAAAACACAAGCTTTTATTCATCTGAGACTGTTTATTCAAACCTGAGTTTGAGTTTTGCATGCCCACCTACTTTTGGTGCACCAGTGTCTGGTGGCTGCTGCTTGTAAAATAATCCCATCAGCTTAGTTTGAAAGTGGCTGAAACTGAACTGCAAATTGCTTTTCCCAGACTAAAGGCTGTCAGGGAGAGTGGGGCTATGAACAGTGAACTATTCCAGTGACACCCGCTGTAGTGGTGCTAAAGAGCAGGAAGGAACTGTTCTAATTGTGCCTGATTACTCATATCACGAATGCTCACGAGGTCGCTGCAGAATTATGCAGGTTAGGGGTCGATTTCTGATGAGGTAACATTCAGCTCTTTTCTTTGGAACTTTGACATTGGAAAGATCATTTGATTCATCTTCTAGTTTACAAAAACGTGTCCTATTTAGTAAACATAGACACCTTTTTTTAAAGTCCTTAAAACCCAGATGAGTCACACTGCAGACCTGGTGCATATTAAGATATTTTTAAATAAAACTGAATTGAAAGTCAGTCACCTGATTTTAACCCATCTGAGCATTTCACTTTTTGAAGACTAAACTTCGGGCAGAAAGGCCCACAAGCTGCAGTAAAGGCCTGGCAGAGCATTAAAAAGGAGGAGACTCAGCATCTGGTGCTATCCATGAGTTCAGGCTGTCAAAGGGTTTTCCACCAAGTATTAGAAATTACCATTTTATTTTCAGTTATTCAAATTGGCCAATTACTTAAGAGCCCCTGAAATGAAGGGATTATGTTAAAAATGTTTTAGTTCCTCATTTTTTTATGCAGGCTTTTTGTTCAACCATCTGAATTAAAGTTGAAAGTCTGCACTCCAACTGCACCCGAGCTGTTTCATTTTAAAATTCATTGTGGTGATGTAGAGAGCCAAAATTAGGAAAAGGTTGTCTCTGTCCAAATATTTATGGACCTAACTGTATGTAAAGTATATATATAATCGTAGCTTCATAGCATGTCTAGTCATTTGTGTTGTCGGAAACAAGAAAACGAATTTCTAATAACACATCATAGTTGATTTTTGCTATTAAAAAATGCTTAGGCACTTAGCAAACTAACGAATGACTCTTGGCAAGGACAGGGAAATGGTTAGTTGACTTGACCAAATTAAAGAGACGACAGTGGTTATCAACTTTCTCTGATAACCCCGGCTCTCTGCTTCAGGATCTACATCTTTTACTCTTCTTCGCCTCCTCCAGTCACATGATTATCAGATGATGATGATAAAATGATGGTGAAAATCAACAAAGAACATAAAATATACATAACTGTCTTCAACAAGACAGCAAATCAGTACGGCAGGAAATCGTCAATCTGGTGACTTAGTGCACAGAGCGGTGAAGTTAACATCTTAATTAATTGCTGAATAAAGTAAAATAAAGTAAAATAGATTTTATTGATTAAACAGGTATTGTTGGTCTGTGTTCGAGAAGCTGTGTAAATCCGTGTAAAGGAAACCTTTCTGTGTGCAACCCTCGCCCTGCTCTGACTTCACAGCTTGGTTTCAGCAGCCTTAACAGCCTCCACACATAAAAGGTGTATGTTGTAAAAGAAAGTCAATGAAAACACGGCACTTCCATTTTAAACTGAACCTCTGAACATAACCTATCCTTACCAGGTTATCTGTTCAGCATCAGCCAGCCAGGCAAACAGAAAACTGGCTTTAGGCTCATCGGAGCTCATCGGAGCTCATCGTGTTCAGTGGGACCCCCTCTCCTCTGCACACCTTTCACATGCAAATAAAATAAATGGATAAATTTCCACTGAAGATTGATGCACCTCTGTCTGACATGCCAAAGTGCTCTTGATTTAATTACACTGCAATATTAAATTATCTGTTCAAGTGCAGGTCTAATTATTTGGGATGCACTATTGACCCAGTTTGTAATTAACTTCAAACAGCAACATCTTGTTCTATTTATTAATTCATGGAGAACAGGCTCCTGCTAATGATTTGGTGCCTTGAAAATTAATTCCTGATTCTCAGTCGTCTCTGTCATGGCCTGTGACAGAGCTGTTTTTGGGTTTTCTGTGTACTACATGCTGAGCGTGGATCAAATATCTGTGTGCTGTGAAGTACCTGACAGGAAATGAATGTTTCATCTGTCTGCAACTGAAAATATTTAAATGCTGCTGTCTTTTGTTCTCTCTGCGAGCTTCAGCTGAAAGTGTATCTCACAAATGTAATGTTTGTTGAGTATGAGTGTAAATTACTGAACTGCATCAGGAGGCCAAATCCTACAGGCTTCCAGAATAATGCAAAATACTGTGTTATTGCATTTCACTTTATTCCACTGCAGGTGCACCTGCACTACTATGCAACCGTCCATGAAGACAAAGAAACCTTATTAATTATTCTTAATAAGAAGTCAGTGGCCCAGCCAGCCTTCTCCCTGTACATACATACAGGAATATAATCAATTTAAATCATCTTTATAAATGGATTATATTTATGCATGTTTGAATAGTGTCAAATATTTTGGCTTCAGATGTGTTTTTGTTTATGCTTTGTTCCAGTTTCTTGGGGTACACTGTGGTTATAGACCTCTCCTCTCAGCTCACACCACAAAGCACCGTTCTCAAACCTGTCCAGGTGAATCTATAGATTACCTGAACATAAGAGGCACATACAGTGCTCCCTCGCGGCCTCAATGTTTGGCAGATTTTTTGGTGCAATTTTGCATGTTTTTTTTTTTACAGTGTATTGTGTTCTGCATCCTGATTGGCTGTAGACAATTGTCAGTAATCCCGTGCTGTGTCTCCTGTCAGTACAGGATGCGTTCAGCTTGTCACATTTACATAAATCTTTGATCACTAGCAGTGTGACTCTGAAGTGCTGGACTGTATGTTTGTACGTTTTCTCCCCAACAAACAACAGTGTCGACAAAACGTCGTCACCTGCGGGTTCCTTTGGACTTATTTTTCTACGAAGGTTTGAACTTTGAGAGTTTAAACAAGAGAGAAAAGTGTGAAAATGTTCCTGCCTGTCTGAGAAAACAGTATAAAGTGTGTAGTGAGGGCTTTCCAGCCTTAAAACATCTATAATAATTGTAAAAAATAAAGTTGGCTACTTTGCGGATTTCACTTATCGCAGGTTATTTTTAGAACATAACTCTAAACTGATAAACATAACTGATAAACGAGAGACCGCTGTAGAGTAAATAAATTATATTGTGCTTTCCTACTCTGAGCATTCAAAGCACTTTATACAACTTCACCGTTCACATACAAGCATTGTTTTATAAAAGTGCATTTTCTAACTAACATTCATACTCTGAGCTGCTTGGGGGAAGTGTTTTGGCCAAGATTTGAGCAGCAGGGATCAAACTACCAATTTTCAAATTAGCGGATGACCTCCTGGGCTGCAGCCACCTCTAGTTCTTCTGGTTCTATGTAGACGACCAGGAGATGAATCCGATTTTACAGTTTGCTGTCTACTGCTCCAAAACATACAGTTTCACTGGATCTGACGCTTGTGGAAGATGTTTGCGTTTCTGAGTACGGCCCTCAAAAAAGGCGATAAAAGACATGGTCACATGACTGTTGGGTTTTCTCTGTATGTATTATTGTAGGTCTACCTTACAATATGAAGCAGCTTGAGGCAACTGTTGTTGTGATTTGGCGCTATGTGAATAAAACTGAATTGAATCAAATAATAATGATAACAGAACGATTACAGTGGTACTGTAAGTGCTCCAGCTCATCTAAAATCTGCAAACCATCAACCTCCACATGGATCCAACAATGGTGGCAGCCACTTTGTTTGTATATGAATATGTTTTTGTACACACCATCTTTTAACACCTGGGCCCTGTTTCAGGAAGCCGGTTTAGAAAACTCAGAGTGAAAAACGGCACCCACGGTTGAGTAACCCCGAACTGTCCAACTCGGAATATTCGGTTTCAGAAAGGCTGATAACAAGTAGTTCAATCAACGCGGAGTTGCTTTAACCCCAAGTTAAGCACGCGCACGAGGATACATAAAGCCCTGATAAGCGGAGCACAGATTCAGCGAGTCACCATGGAGACGGAGGGAAAGAAGGCGCGGTCAATGTATTTTACAGCGCTTGACGGCGAAATTCTGATGGCAGCCATATGCCGAAAACATGCAAATTCCGCGGAAAAAAGTAACACAGCCACAGCTGCGAAAGAAAGGGAGCATGCATGGCAAAACATAGCCGACAGAGTCAATGCGTGAGTGTTAATTTAAACATTGATCTAGGGATTTCCACCAATTTAACACGTTATTTTATCATATGTTATTTTATTTGTTATTTTATACATTTTATTTTGTGATGTGATGTGAGCACAGGTGCAACCCAACAGGCCCCAAACGTGCCTGGCAGCAAGTAAAAATGAAATATAAAAATATAGTCCAAACAGGTAAGGTGTAATTGTATTATGAGCCATAGTGCTTGGTCTGTATGTCCCATGTAAATCAATTGCAGTTAGAGGCTACATTAATTTCCTTTCTGTAAGCACTTATTGAAATTATCTGAGCACATTACAAGTACATATTTGTTTACTCTGTATGCTCAAATGTGACCCGTTATAGCCAACAGAAAAAAAGCGGAGGCCCGAAAAACAGGTGGGGGTCCTCCACCACCACCACTCACAGAGGCTGAGCAGTTGGCCCTCAGCCAAAACAGTGGGCGCCCTGTGGCTGAAGGCATCTCTGCGGGGACATCCTCTGAGTCAATAACCCTGCAAGACACAAGTGCCTACATAGGGGGTAAATTCAAAATAATACATGATGTGCATACATCCTGTCTTCACAGTCACCTTTGCAGTGCTACTCATTCATTTGATAAACTCTTTACCATAATGGATTATTTTGTAGTGAAGTTATTTTCCTACTGATTTTGCCTTCCCTCAGTCTTGGTTGTCTTTGAGAGCAATATGACAATGAAGTGTAAGGTGATTGGTATGTTTGTTAATTGCCATTTGGTCCCTTGTAAGTTATAAGTGACCTGTATAAACCTCATATTCTATCAGTTGATGGTGGTGGTGTACTGCATCTGGTGCAGCCTCCTGTTGAGCCAGAGCGACATGCAGTTGTGAGTAATACTCCACAGATTATATGAGTTTACAGTAGAACAGCAATGTTGTTTATTTCTTTACCACAGGAAAATAATGAAGAAACATTGACAGCTGTTACAGAGGAGGAAGCAACAGAGACACTTTATGAGGTTTACATCTTTTAATACTTTGTGTACAGGAAATACAGGCGACCAATAAAGCCAGTTGATCCAAAAATCTGTTTATTCTTCTTTCAACATGTTGAGGTGATGGGTCAAAGGAAATGATTGTGACATATGGTGTCTCTGACTGCTCTTCCATCTTGTATGTCCGTGGGAGGGTCAGGATGTTCATGGTTTGGATCACTGCTGATGTTTGGTTCAGAAGGACAGTGTTCTCCTCTAATTGTGGCAATGTTGTGAAGAATCACACATGCCACAATAATGTCACATGCCCTTTCTGGGGTGACCCTGAGTCTTTGCAGGCACTGGAACCGGGCCTTAAGCATTCCGATAGTCATTTCAATTCTGGCTCTTGTCCTGCAATTAGCCAGATTATATCGCTGCTGTGGGCCCGGTTCAGGGTCAGGGTAAGGGGTAAGCAAATAGGGTAAACATGGATACCCCCTATCACCAAGCAAGTAGCCAGTGAACTCTCCTAAGACAGAAGGATACACTTCAGTTCAAATGTCCCTGAAGCAATTGGTCTTTATATATTTTAAAGTATTCTCAACTCACCATGTCCAAATTTTGTGCTCAGTGTACATTCACGGAATATTTGTGAGTCATGGACAGAGCCTGGCCACTTGGCTTCCACATTTGTGATAATGTTGGCAGCATCACATATGATCTTCACAGTGCAGAGAACACAAATTAGCATCCATTACTATAATGAAATAATATGTTAGTTTGAAATGCTACAGGGAACTATGTACCTGTACATTAATGCTGTGGAAAGACTTCCTGTTCACATAGTCTCCTTCATTTACTGAAGGAGCAATGATTGGAATGTGAGTGCCATCTATACAGCCAATCACGCCTGGGAACCCTGAAAATAAATGTGAAATTTAAGTAGTAGTCCAAGTATCACCACATCATACATTACGTTTTGGTCACCTTGATACCTGCAATTTTGTGGCATCCCTCTTTGATAAATCTTGTGGGTCTATGACCGGGGAACACCACAAACGAGTACAGGAGACGTTTCAGTGCAACTGTAACATTCCTGACTGCCCGACAGACGGTAGCCTTGGAAACGTGCTCAGCGTCACCAATATTATACAGAAAGCTCCCGTTTGCAAAAAACCGAAGTGCAATACAAATAATATGTAATGAACTGAGAGCATGTCCGCGATGTGTCACATGCGTAATATATGGCCTGAGGATGTTATTCAAATAACTTATAGATTGTGCTGAGAAACGGTAACGTTCGCACAGAAAATCATCAGGAAATGATAAAATGTCCAAACGCGCTCTGATCACTCTCTCCCGGCGGAGAGCTCTGCGGAGAATTTGGGCTTCACGATCTACTGGCTCTTCAAGGAAGGAGCACGCCATGTCCGACACTTCCTACTGTCAGGTTTCCGACAACGGGGCGGAGACAGTCAGGGTTAGTTGTAGTAAACCTACTAGGGGGCAGGTTAGCTTCACGGCGTGTGTCGTCATAGTGACTCACTCAGGCTTCAGCTGAACTCGCTTTGTGAAACCGAAAAACGAGAGTTTTCGTTAACTCAGGGTATACTTACTCAGTTTTTCCACTAAACCGGCTTCCTGAAACAGGGCCCTGGCAATAAATCAGGATTACCCCGAGTCAGCTCTGGCCAACAGTCATGGAGACAGATCACAGTTTACCTCAGCATGTAGGCTGGAAGCGTCCACATCTATTTACTCTTTGGCTGTATCCCAATTCAGGGTCTGCAGCCTTAAAGGCCGCATTTTAAGGCCGATTACGTCACCGCGACGCGACGAAGGCTGTCCCAATTCGAAGGCTGCACTGTAAACCCCAACAGTCTACCTGACTTATAAAGTTTGTGGATATAACAATTGAAATTTCTCACAAAGTTGAAACAACTTAAAAATTTTCTGTTCTGTTAACGAGTCAAACAGTTATAATTGTACATGGATTAGAAGTTAAGAGTAAATACTGCTTTCTTAAATATGATTTTTGAGTAAATGTTTTTTTTTCCGAGCTCCGCATGTGTACGTCAACTACGTCATGACGTTTTCTCTCTAACCTGAACGACGTTGACAGAAAATTCTGTTCAATGTGGCTGCCCTTCTCGAGCGACTGGAGAGCACATTTGGAGAAACTTGTAAGTAAAACGGAACCTTCGTTATGTTTATTTTTTCCGTAAAAAAGCAAGTATATTAATATGTTGCAGGCAAGAACTTGTTTTCGAATGCGCTGTTGTGTTAAAAAGCACAGACCCAGGTGGTGAATAGTTGTTCGCGCTCTTTTTCAAACATAGATTATGTCGTCAGTTTTACAGTTTTAACCGATTAAAACAGTTTTACTAAGAATCACACATAAAGGGTCTTAGTGATATTTTAACGACCCCTTGCCAACGCAAGAAAGTTGGTGTTTTTACAACAGCAGCCTCATTGTTCGGCAGGTTTTTTTTTTCTTCTCATTAGCATCATTCAAAAGTGACTTAGCTAGCAGTGGCAACTTCTATCTAAAACAATTGAAATATAGCAAGGTGTTGTATATTTAGTGTGCTGATAAGGTTTTCAATATTTTTATTTTTTCTTCCAAGGCTGAAGACCGAAGACAAAAAGACAGAAGAAAAAAAATTCAGACTGCAATTAATTTCAGGTGGAGACAGTAAACACAGGTGAGTTGAAAGATCTATTGAAGAGTCTTTTCTTCATGGCCATTAAAACATTTTTAGGTTAAAAGACCTGTTTTTTTTTTTTTAAATCATGCCCCGGCTTTGTCACACTGAATCATGTTGAAAAGATCTATTTTCATGGCGCCCCCCATTACCATTTCCTTGTACTTCTTTCTACCAGTCTATTTTATTTTGTGACATTAACATCTTAAATGTACCCCACCAGTTTAATTATTAATAGCTGTGTTAGTATTTATAATGAATTTTTTTTATCATGTGCAGCTCTACCAAGGGTCAGTGGCACAGTTCACCTTTTGTGGTAAGTTATAACACTCCATATGTGGTCACATAAGTAAGTTGTTTCATCAGTTGTTCAGTTCTTATAAAATGTTGTATAATTGTACCAAATCACTGAGGATACATCCAATGTGTAAATCACAATCAACAATTTTACTGTGATATTCGCTCGTGTTTAGAGAATCTCCATTATCTTTGTTACTGAGTTTCCATTTTTATAGGGCCAAATTTGTATTAAAAATTAATATTTTCATATGATGTGAAATGACTCAATCATTTCTAATTTTTAGAAGAAACCATTCATTAAGTCCCTTAAGGTGAAGATTTCATATATTGATAATGATAAAATTAAAACAAATTAAAAGTTTCACTGATAAACACACAATTTTTCCTTGCTTTGAACCCCATGTTCTATATAGATTACAGCTCTGATCTGGAGAACACTATTTTAAAATACTGTGTAGGGTTTTTGTCAAATGATTAAGAAACAGACTCTCTGTCACAAGAGACAGAAAGGTTGTATCTTAAAAGAAAAGTCTCCAAAATTTAGTAGAGTCTGATGTCATGCAGTTTCATAAACATGAATTCTCCCCAAAGAATGACACCTGAAAACTTTGCGTTAAATGAACTTTTCTTTTCCCTTTTTAGGAGGCGCCTGATATCAACGTGAAACGCACTGCAGTACTTCGTGCCCTTCCTGTATACCTGTGGGAGGAGGACCCAGAATTCTTTAAGACATGTAATGTAAGTGTATTTTTGCATTACTTAAATTCTGCCAGTAAGATAAAATGCTATGGATTTTTTTAAATACAATTTAATTTATTTAATTTGTACCAAATTGTACAAGCAAAATACCCTCTCTTTAGAAAACCCTCACACACAAACACACACAGGTCAGGAGCAGGGCACAGGTGTATCACAGCACTATGGCTATGCTGCAGGTGGCCCAAAAACCAGGCTGAAGTCAAGATTTAGTTTCTTTTTGAGATAAAGTCATGAAATAAAAAATTACTTTTTTTTAGAAAAATAACAAAAATACAAATTATGTAATGCAAGAAGCTAACACGTTAATGTACATTTTTCAAAAAAAAGTAGAGTACCCTAACTCGTTACAAAGTAACCCACTACACTGCTGAATGTTTTGCTAGATTACAGGTCATGCTTGTCACATTCTCTCAAACCAACCTTACTAATTTAATTGGGGCGATCGTGGCTCAAGAGTTGGCAGTTCGTCTTGTAATCAGAAGGTTGCCGGTTCGAGCCCTGGCTCCGACAGTCTCGGTCATTGTGTCCTTGGGCAAGACACTTCACCCATTGCCTACTGGTGGTGGTCAGAGGGCCCGCTGGTGCCAGTGTCTGGCAGCCTCGCCTCTGTCAGTGCGCCCCAGGGTGGCTGTGGCTCCAGTGTAGCTGCCATCACCTTTGTGTGAATGTGTGGATGACTGAATGTGTAAAGCGCTATACAAATACAGGCCATTTACCATTGATACTGTGTCTATTCCAGGTGGACGCATTGGATGAGTCGACCCTCATTGACACTCCAGTTGCCCTTCTCACTGTGGTTACCGACGGCGCTTCCCAGTCCAGTCCGTTTTACTTCCTCAAGCATGGCTGTTGTGGTGAAAGGCGACTAGGTGATGCGTGATATTCCCAGATTTGCAGATGCATTTGCTTTATTGTTTGGCTTGATCTATGCTCTGCATTTAGACTACCCCAGGAAGCTGGTTCACACATTTGCCTTTGTCCAAAATATCTTCATGGGGCTTGTTGACGGCAAACCCCTGAAACCCCTGCCTACATGCTCTTAAGGAATATAAGGCAATGTTTGTTAGGACATGCATTCTGTTACTGAGCACTTTGTTTGAAGCACTTTAAGCACTTTAAGTTTACTACAGGCTTTGGGTGGATTTAACTCCATCAGTTTACCTAATTTTCCTATACTTGACTGCCTTATCTGGTTATTTGGAAGCTGATCGTCTTTGTACCCATTTTAAAAAATTGTTTTTCATTTCTATTTAAAAAAAAGTGATTAGTATTTGACTTTTTGTTTTGCATTTTTGTGTATTTTGAGAAAGATGCAATTAGGACTGATGTCGTCCTTTGTGATTTTATAAAAAGATACATGTTCTACACAGAATTTATAATGCTCACTTTATGGTGCCAATGTCCATGTTAGTGGTTTTATAAAAACATTTGTGATGTTTTTAAATTTTCATGAAAAAATGTTAAATAAACAAAATGTAAAGTAACTGAATTTCCGTACTTTTTTTTTTTTTAGTAGTCTACACTCAAACATTGAAACATAAATATCTTTTAATTAATAATCAGATAATTTGAGTTTAGGTTGTAATATAATTGCATTGTTTTGCATCAAAATAATAAACTACAAGAAACACAAAAATATTGAAATTAAAGTATACAGTCTTTGAGTAAAGCTCAATTAATAAAATATAAAATATAATTTTAAATTTTTAGGTTAACAATAAATACAAATTTTGAGTACCCCCATACTTAGAAGAGATGAGTTTGTGTACTTAAATCTTTTGAGGTAATCAGTTTCCACAAAAGTTTTAAGTTCAGTTAACTTGTTTGGGTTTACAGTGTGCTCGAAATGCGGCCGTCAAATGCGTCCTTCATTTCCCTGAAGTGTAGACTTCGTGGCCCAACATATCCCAGAATGCATAGCGCGGCGGTGGGTGTGGATAATTTTGCCGAAAAAAACGCTGGATGAGGAGCGCCCAAAGAGTAAACTTTAAGTACTGAATATGATCTCACTTATTTATGTGCAAATGTTTAATAACGAAGAACATTAAACATTACTGTTGGCCACATGTCGGCAAAGTTATGTGACATTAGTGACGTTTGTACTAACTTGGTTTTAAAGCCTTTACTTTAAAATATACGCCGTTCAATAGCTGAGCTTAATCTTAGAGAGAATGATCAAAGCTCATGTAGAAACAAACAAACAAATGAACAACAGATTTTCTCCTTCATTTCTGTCAAACAAAGCTGTATGAAACGTTTCCAGCTGTTAGTATCATGGTTGCTAGGCAACCTGGGCAGCGCGACGGAGGCTAGACCGTCCCATTTCACAAGCCTCGCACTTCCGGCCTTAGCGGTCTTTAAGTACGCGGCCCTTGAGGATCGTTGAGGCTGCGTACTTTAAGGCTGCAGACCCTGAATTGGGATACAGCCATTTACTCTGTAAATCGTGGTGAAAGGAGCTGATACAGGCTGATGAGTCAGAGCAGCTCTCTGCTGTCCCACGACACGGACACCGAGGTGTTGAGAAGTGTCAGAACTTTTCAGTTGGGAAATGTTTTTGCAGTAATGAGCCAGCATTACTTCTCACACTGTGAGAGTGAATGTAGTCAAACTGTTTATCAGAGGAAGAGTGTGACTCGACTTTAATGTTTCCTGGCGTAACGTTGTTGTTGCTGTCGGGAGGGTTGCATGTCAGATCTGCTCAAAACCACTAATTGCGACAATATCCAGAATAAATAAGCATGTTTATTCACATTTTCCTGTATTAGAGCTTCTGTGGTTCAGAAGATGAAGATGAGCCATAGATGAAGAGAGAGCCGTGGTTGAGGAGGAAGACAAAGAAGAGGAGAAGAAGACAAATGCACAAATATTTAAATGTTAAATAGGCCTACAGAATTTACAAGTGCTGTCTGTGTTCTTTGAATTACAGCTAACTCATAATGTTCACTTTACAGTAATCTGTTTTAGCTATATTTAGAGTTTTAATCAGATATTCCCTTTCTCGGGAATATTCTGATGTAATTCTACTGGGATAGAGGAAGTGAAGGAAGGAGGCCCCGACAGGCAACCCAAACCAGTTTCCATGTCGGCAGAGAAGCAGCTTTATTTGCAAGGAAAATGTCTTTATGGAGATGGGTTAATATAAATTTAGGTGGTCAAAGGAGCTTGTAAAGAAAAGCGTCTGGACTTCTTTAAGTTGCTTGAAGACGTTTCACCTCTCATCCGAGAAGCTTCTTCAGTTCTAAGGTCAAATGGTCAAGCAACTTAAAGAAGTCCAGACGCTTTTCTTTACAAGCTCCTTTGACTACGATGACCTGGATGACTGAGAACCTTCACAGACATAAATTTAGATGGATCACACAGTTCAACATCCACAGCATCCTGGAATTAGCTACAACTGGGAACTTTTTATTTCTAATCCAGTTCAAGGAATCTTGGTTTTAACCAAGAAGGGGCTTTAAAATCATGAACAAGCATCATATGAAGACACGTTTGAATTCTTGTGAACATTTTTTCAGAGGTCTTAAACCAGAAAAATTCCATTGAAAGGATTCCATTACAGCCAGTCACATACATTCGACTCACCACTACTGAATAACTGAAGGTCTTAACACAGCTGTAAATATGTTTAAAGATTTCATAAGAATTGGCAGGTGCTGTCTTTTAAAAACCTAACAGTGTGAAGCAAATCAAACGCAGCTGAAATGTCAGAGTCTCGAGAATGTCAAGGTCTAATTTGTTCTATTTACTTTCACGGGTGTGCGATGAAAGCAGCAAAAACACTGTGTCACTGGAGATCAGAGTGTGCGCACAAACACACAATAGAGATATACACACCACGAGCAGCAGAGGTAGTCTCTTTATTCCTCTCTCAGAAAAGGTGCTCGTCAATAGAAATCAGATTGACTGGAACCACAGCGCTCAAAGCACTGCAAATAAATGTGTGTGTGTGTGTGCGGATGTAATTATTATGTCCAGCACTGAATAGAGGCTGTTCACCATGTAAATAACTGGTCAAAGTTACCTCACGTCTTCTGCTAGTTGCAGTATTCAGATCCTGGCTCGTAAAATAATGACAGTTTTAATCCCGGTATTAGTCTTAGAGTTTAAGCATGATCAGGCAAAGTATTAAAAATAAAAGTGCAGGATATTGTTGCTGCTGCAGGGTGTGGGTTGTGGTGCAGCAGGTTCATGGGCGGTGCTAGGAGAGGTGGCCTGCTCTCTCTACAAGCAGCGGCACACTGGGCATCCACAGAGGTCTACCACTTCCACAGGTCACAGTCAGCAGTCTAAGGAGACCATCCCAGACCTCTAATCTGCCAGCTCCTGCCTCCAGCCCTTTACTGATATGTTCCCAAGATAGTGTGACACCTACATGTGCATGGGCACAGCTGTAGTCTTTAGTAAAACATTTAGTGATGTAAAAGACCTTGTTTCATTGTGGCATTGCACCTTTCAGTTGAAGTTCTGAAGATGTAATTGGGTGGCATCACCACAAGGGGGAAGTAGCTGTGAGTGCAATAGGCCGTTGCAACGCTCCCGTACCTGAGACGAGGAAGAGTCTGCAGCCCGAACAGCTCACGTCTCCTGTCTCTACTGTTCTGTATAAAACAGGTCAGTAGTTGGAGTTAGCTAACTGCGATGCACATATAAACCAAGAAACCACGAATGTTGTAGAAAAGTGTGTTTCAAAGGTCAAGAGAAAGCGAGCGTTCCTGCCAGCTTAATGGAAGCTTCCAGCTGTAGTGTACAGAGGTAGCTGGCTTTATTACATGTGTTTTATTATGTGCCAAATGTAGACACACCTCCTCTATCCTGATGTTACTGTAAGGTTTGAGAAAGATGATTTTAACATAACCCAGTTCTCACTCATTATGTTGTTAAATGTACACAGTCTGATGTATACTGTTAACATTACTGCACAGGAAGATAGTTGATGCTGGACAGCAGCACACGTTAGCTACAGTTTACTGTAATTGAGGAGACTGGTGTAGATTTACACGTGTGAAAAAAACAAGTTAACCAAGTGGGGCTAACACGTGAACTCGATTGTGATGTTTTATTTGTTACAAGAGGAACGTGTGTGTAAATGAACAGAAGAGAATGGAGTGAAATTTAGTTTAATGAAGAGACGAGCCTGCAGACCGAACGCAGCTCGTGTCTCCTGTCTCTACTTTTCTGTAGAAAACAGACCCACAGAAGGCCTAAAAACACTAGCAAAGAGAAACGACCCCCCAGCAGGGTTTGGGTGTCCTCCCAACAGAAAATGCCCAAACATCAGGAGGCATCTTCATGTGATGTCATCTCGACTGGTGTTTTGTTATCAGACTGTTCCAGCCATGGTTTGGTTAACACTTTGAACTTATTGTTGCACCATGTGACCCACACAGCGTAGACACAGGTGAAGAAGGAGGAAGAGCTCTCCACTGATCACCACCAACTGCTGGATGAGCTGGAGGGGAAGGGTGCTCGATTATTGTGCCCATGCCTGTGTTATCTTCCACGCTCTCACCTTAGAAGCTGTGTGTGAGGCTCGTTGTCTGTTCTGATGCTTTTCATGTTGCACGCAGCAGCCAGCAGTATTTTGGTGCTTTTAACATTTGGACAGCCCACGTTTAAAGTGCTGTTTAACCTTTCAAAATGCTGCCAAGGCTCTGAGCAACATTTGAATAATATTGTCGCTGCCAACATTTTCCCTTCTGTACAGTGAGAGGATTGGAGGCAGCTGACGATATACGGCTCTCTACATCAATAACCACTATGCGTCTATATTTAGGGTTCAAGGGAAAAAGTGTATATTTATTTTTAAAACAAATGTTTATTATTCCTTTTTATCACCCAGGCTCTAGAAAAACATGTCAGTTACTCCCCCCGTTTCCCTTCATATTAAAAACTCATAAGAGATGTTTAAACTGTAAAAGGCTGTTTAAGGAGGATCGAGATAAACTTTAGGCCCTGTGTATTTTCAGTCTCAGCCATTCCCTCAGGTCCTTCCTTTACTGCCTTTAAGAGAATACAAAACATTTCAATTATTCAAATCTTCAGAGAACAGGGAATAAAAACGAATACACAGATAAATAATCCTATGTATAAACAAACTCTGCACACATTAATTACAGATTTCAAAAGACTGAGAGGAGGATGCAGCTCACTGAGAATAAAGCATCTACAGTGTTGTGTATTAGGCTTGGAGCCAGGTCTTTGTCTCCTCTACCTACAATGGAGTAATAAGCCCACACAGGTAAACAATGCAACTCCCTTGATATGTTCGAGTGAAACATCTTCCTTTTCCCCTGCCTTTTGTCATTCTTCACTCAAATGTTTTAGTCATACGCAGACAGCTTTCGTGGGAGGATGATGTTTACAAGTCGGAGCATCGAGGAAACGGTGACCTACTTTCTGGATCTGTGCTCTTTGTGTGCAGCAGTGACGGAGCCTTATTGCAAAATTGTTTACCTGCTGGTCAGCAGGAGCAGGGAAGTCCTCTGAAAAGTACAGACATACAGAGATGGATGCCCACTGAGATGTTCACGTCTTGTACTGAAGGACGTGGACCCTGCTCAGTGAAATATGCAGGTCCTCCTGTGTGTCGATCACCTAATAGATGGTGGTCTCCCAAAAACAGGATCTAAAAACAAAGTCCTTTAACGTAAAAGATATGTGTGTGTGTCATATGTTATTTATTTACTGTATCATTGTAGAGTCTACCTTACAGTATTTGTGCTTTGATGTGATTTGGCGCTGTGTAAATAAAACTGAATTGAAACTATGGAGTAAATTATGATACTTAATATCTCATTTAGCCCACAAAGGGAAATAAAATCCTTTATCCTGTCTTCATATATATATATATATTAGGGGTGCAACGATATTCGTATCGATATTGAACCGTTCGATACAGTGCTTTCGGTTCGGTACGCATATGTATCGAACAATACAACATTTGTAATTTATTTTATCAATTTTCCTTCTGACGATGCTGTCTGTGTTGAGCGCTCAGTGAATCTGTGTTCGACTACTCCGCCTAGGCTGCACTGTCGAGCGCAGATCCACTGAGCGCTCAACACAGACAGCATAGTCAGAAGGAAGAGCGCAGGGCAAGCTAGCGAGACAGAAGTTAAGCTCTACTTGCAACATTCAGATCTGGCGTTTGGAATTATTTTGGTTTTCATGTGACGTATGACCCTGAAGGTAAGCGAGTCATGGACTAAAGTAAAACAGTATGTTGGATGTGCCATGCAATGCTCAATTACATTGGTGTGAACTAGTGTGTTAGCGCAGTTAGCTCGTTAACGTGTTTGCCGTCTAGCCCCATGCACGGAGCGATCGGCGGTAGCTCGTTAACGGAGATTTGCCGTGTTGTGGCGTTAAGGTCATTTCAACGAGATTAACCTGAAAGCACTAGTGGGAACACAATGAATATGACTGCACATTTACGCCGACATCATCCTAGTGCAAAGACAAGTGGAAGCAGACAAAAAAAAGCAAGCATGCTACTAACTTTAGCCGAGTCATTTAGACAGCTGTTAGCACATGATTCTCCTTATGCTGCTGAGAATATAGCCCAGAAGAAGCGGATAGTATAGCTTTTATTTTGGAAAGAGCCATTTCTCTGTAATAAACTTTCTTTTCCAAAGATGAGTGATTCCTCAATCAGATACAGGGCTTGCAATATCGCTAGCCCGACGTCCCGGAGCTAGCGATTTTTTCAGTCGGGCTACCAAAATCTATCTCTTCCCTGCCCGTCAGGCTATTGTAGGAAAAATATATGTCAATGCTTTTGCATTCTTTCAGAAATGTAGCTGGGTAATTATGTCATTGGCATCGGTGAGCCACTGTCAATATGTAACATATTGAAATCGCGTTTGAATTTGCGCTTGTTTTTTTGCTTTCACTTTGCAATCGTGCGAACTGTGTATAGAGAGCGACAGCACTGATCTGTGAGTGATGATAATTTGTGCACCAATTCCTCTGACATCGTCTTATTAATCGTTAGCTTACTATGCAAACATGACAAGTGAAATCTCCCGCAGCAAGCTTAAACATGTGAGAGGTTGATCGCGCAGAGAATCGCTGAGCTTATGTGAGTGAGCGTGTAAAAGCATTTCAGTTCTGCTGAGCCAAATAAGACAGGTCAGGGTGAAGAAGTGACAGCCAAAGAAAAGCTTACCACAAAACGGAGAAGTTATGACAAATCAGACTATAAGGCAAAAAGGAAGTGCAGCTTTATGGTTTCATGGACAAAAGAATTTCTGTGGCTGCAATATGACGAGCTAAATAACCAGGGCTGCACATAAGTGGTCCGCAGGTGCGCATTCGCTGTCAAAATAAAAAACACGCACAAGGGTTAGGGTTAAATTTAAAAACTGTACTTTTGAGTTAAAATATATATTTATAATTTTAATAAATGACAAATTAAAAAGGCATGAACATTTTTTTTGTATCGAAAAAATATCGAACCGTGACACCAAAGTATCGAACCGAACCGAACCGTGAATTTTGTGTATCGTTGCACCCCTAATATATATATATATATATATATATATATATATATATATATATATATCATACTTGTTATTAACCTCTGTCTCTCTTCCACAGCATGTCTTTATCCTGTCTTCCTTCTCTCACCCCAACCAATCACAGCAGATGGCCCTGCCCCTCCCTGAGCCTGGTTCTGCTGGAGGTTTCTTCCTGTTAAAAGGGAGTTTTTCCTTCCCACTGTCGCCAAAGTGCTTGCTCATAGGGGGTCATATGATTGTTGGGTTTTTCTCTGTATGTATTATTGTAGGTTCTACTGTACAATATAAAGCGCCTTGAGGCGACTGTTGTTGTGATTTGGCGCTGTGTAAATAAAATTGAATTGAAAATGAATTTAATTGAATTAAAATGGTAAAAACATGTTTTGATACTCATGAGTCTTTTTTGTTTAACTGTTATGGACTAACAGAATGACGGGCTGGTGAAAAGTTGACACAGGTTGATTCACAGGAGTTTGACCTGATGAGGAGCAGCTGAGTTAATCAGCTGATGACAGGAAGGTGGCGAGCTCAGAGGAACCTCCTCTGACAGAAGCAAACAAACACGCCTATAAACATAACTGCAAACATGGAGGGCAGGCTGGGCAGAGATGAGGTATTCACATTCATATCCAAAATCTGATATCAACGCAATAATAAAACTGTTCTTTCAGTTGGAATTATTTCAAATGTAATGACTCACACTCTGTAATCTTCATCTTTTCTATTGTAATCTAATGCACTTTATCTATAGCACTTTCACATACATTCACACAGTATTTTATTGTTTAAGCTTCATGAACTTTATCTGCGTCACATCAACAGACCACAGAGGACCCGTGGACCTGATGCGCAGGTCTGTAGACTGTGACAGGAAGCACAGCACAGGGAGAAGTGTTAGGTTTGTTATACTGATTATACGGATCAGGCATGAAACCATCTACAGCTCCTACTGCATGAGCTAAAGCTGCTGTTAGAATGAAACCAACAGAGATGAGAGGACACAGTGAGAAGGACACCTCGAGTAATTTAAAGCATTAATGCTACTTTTAGCTGCTCCCCTCTCACACGGGATCACCACTGCTTGTTTGATTTGTCAGAGTTTTACACAGGATGACACGCTGTGTTAATAACGACACTGTGAAGGCACACGTAGTCATCAAGGCAAAGGTAAGACTAACAGACAGAGTGAGCATGCCTGACCTTTGAGTCTGACTGTGTTTGGAAGCATGACCTGTGGGTGGTAGTGTTTGGTGGGGGTGCTGGGGGTATTGTCTCCTGTGTTGGATAAATGTCACAATGGTGAGTACACAGAGAAACCAAAGGGACAAAGGCCCACTGGCACCCTTGACTGGCTATAAACCTGCTATGACACAAATCCCGTGTATTTACCATCTCTAACAAAATCCTCCCATGTGCCTTTAAGAGTGGTGAGAGCCGCTATCAGACATTTCATAGGCTCAGTAACGTCCACCTTTATGATGGAGCTGGACTGTGTAATGTTCCTGTGTTCTTTTTTCAGTGTTCCTCCTGAGCAAGCGTGCCTGTGGGTTCACACTGCAGTAAAAGTCCACTCTGTGGGTTCACCAGACACACTGTTCTTGTCAGTAATTTGCTGCATTTTAAGAGGTGGTGGGTACCTTGATTTACAGCACAGTAATACAAGCTTCAGTGTACCTGCTGTTTATTCCTATCCATGCTGAATGAGAGGCTGATTAGGAATGCATGGCACCTACTGCAAAGCAGCCAGAGCATTGTTGATTCTGCTGACGGGCAGGCTAGCTGCTTGGATGGCTGCAGAAATGAAGGAAGGCATCAAGGAAGAGAGATGAGGTGACGATGGGGGGTTAGGGGCTGGAGCTTTCTGTATGTACTGGCAGCTAAGTTCTTCATTTAAACAAGGAAAAGAGTCTAAGCCTTTTATATTACACTAAGATATTAATAACAAAGGTATTTGAAAGTGTCACGGCCTGGAGGTTCAGCTGGTTGCTGATCAGCTGTTTCTCTCTATCTCTCTAGTTTGCTCTCTCTCTCTCGCCAGGGCAGAACTCATTATGGGTTCACGCCCTCGGCCCACGCCCTCGGAGGAGGAAACACCTGTGCCTCATCAGTGTGGGTGGCATTTAAGCCAGGAAGCAACGGCTGTTCTTTGCTGGATCGTTGTGAGAATCGCGTCAGTGAAAGTCGAGCGTCCAGCAAGTGTTTTTCCATGTAGTTGTGTGTTTGGAATCTAACGAGTGTTTCTTTGTGTGCAGACCCTCTGGACTGTTTTCCCCGGTGTTCCCTGAGTGACGAGTGCTCGAGTGGATTCGTGTTTGGATAGTTTGGAGAGTGACGAGAGTGTTCACCTGGATTTCCCCCGGAGCCCTGCCCCTCTCACCTTTGTAGATAGCACTGCCCCGCACCTTTTGTATATACACTCATTGGACATTGTTCATTAATAAATTCTCTTGTGTGCATCAATCCCCGGAGTCCAGCGCGTGAGTCCACCTTGTACACCGTGACAGAAAGCATTACTCACACTCTTCAATAATGACGCTCAGCAGTGCAGCACCTCACAATGTACGCTATACGCCAGACAGACAACAAGAAGAAAAACACTTAAAATGTTCAATATGAAACCATGGTGCTACAAAATATGTTGATGTGTTACTAAAATATGACAAAAACAGTCATCCAGTCATTTTCTTCTGCTTCTCTGAAATCAGCCCAGACCTCCCTTTCTCCACCTCCTTCAAAATCTGATAGATGTAATGTCTCTAGCATGTCCTGGGTCTATGATGAGGCCTCCTCTCGATAGGGAAAGGCCAGTCGGAGCACCTTAACAGGAGGAGACGGCCTCAACTGGCTCCTGTCAATGTGGAGGAGTAGCCGCTCTACTCTGAGCCCCCCCTGAATGACTCAAATTCCCATCCTATTGCTAAGGGAGAGCTCAGCCACCATTCAACAAAAGCTAACTTAAAAGAATGAACAATAAAATAGATGCTCCAACTGGTGGCTCATGGCTGCGTACCATTTCTTTGTACTTCAAAGAGTCATGTAATTCAGCTGGAAGTCTGTCCAAACTAGTCTGTATCCCAATTCAGGATCTTCAGCTTTAAAGTACGCAGCCTTCACGGTCCTCAAGGGTCGCGTACTCAAAGACCGCTAAGGCCGGTGGAGGCTAGGCCGGACGTCTAGCCTCCGTCGCTCTGCCCTGGTTGCCTAGCAACCATGATACCAACTGCTGGAAACATGTCATACAGCTTTGTTTTACTGAAATGAAGGAGAACATATTTTGTTCATTTGTTTCTACACGAGCTCTGTGTGATTAGATAAGTATCTGAGGCTGAGACCACAGGACTGTAAAACATGATTGTTGGGCTTCATTTCTGTACTGAACAGTCATTTAAGATCAGCTAGTAAATAACAAATAGCTAATGTTGTTCATGAACAATATTATATTATTATACATTATATTATACATATTATACATAAGAGACAAATATTGTTCTTTTAATATGTTGGTACTAAATTTGGCTCATTGCTTACATATATTTATAAAAAGCAAATGTACGAGCTGTGATAACTGTGTCTGATAGAATGAAGAGTAGACTGATATATGAAATATTCCTTTATTGGGTGAGAAAATCAGACCATGTCATAACTGCTTTAAGTCATACAGAATAGATATCAGGGCCTTAAACAGGCTGACTTCTGCTAAATGGGTCAAACTGGGCAGAAAGTCTCCAAACACATAACATCCTTATAGAATATGATGTAACACTATAGATCAACTTAGCTCAGAATATATAAAGCATATAAACAGTTACAGCAATATGATGCAACAAACACAGCAGCTACTGATCCAAAATACTCAAAGCTTCATAGAACTGAAACAAACATTTATTTTTAGCTCCATTCTGCTGCTGATTCGGTCACGAACGAAATGGCTCTTAGAGCCGGTTCTTTGACGTGAACGACGCCAGCCGGCTGCTTATCACGAGCCGTGGGTTGTGTTTTTTTTTTCTTTCTCTCGCTCTCTCTCGCACTTTTTTCCGCTTCACTCCGCACACGAGCCTTGTGCTTTATGCTGGGCAGAGGGGGGAGGGGTGGTAGTTACAGTCAGTAGCACAGGAACAGAGCGGGAGGGAGAGAGAGAGAGAGAGCCAGGGACAACAACGTCACATTAGAAAGGTATAGCAATCATCCACAACTATTTTCAGTTGCAGATGATAAAGGATTCAGAAAGTTTATTCATGCAGGCCCATATGACAGAGAATGTGCATCTTCTTTTTGTTTTCATATTTTAATTTATATTTAATTGTGTTGTGGTTTGCAGTGTTTTGTGTTGTTTCACTTTAAATTTGTTTAAAAGGAAAAAGCTGAAAATTTAAATAGTTAAAAGCTGAACTGTGAATAGTTAGTTTTTGTATTATATGATTTATTTATAACATTTTATGTGGAGTGAATAAATAAAAGTATATTTACGGTGGCCCCTACAGACAAAACACATAAAAACTCCAAAACACGTACAAACTCAGAAGCACGCACAAAACACAACAGAAGTGCTCCAGGATGCTAGGGGGCAGTGTTGAGCTTTTGTTACCTCATGGCTACACAAGCCAGGAAGTACCAACGACTAGATTTCATGTGTGGTGGTAACAGGTAAATAAACATTTTTTTTAAATTATTTGAATATATATGAGTCCTTGTGTGTAAATACACAAACAATACACATATGCTTTCAATTGTGTAATTTAAGTGATCTAGGTAGCTCTGTTTTGAAGTTCAGTTAACCCTAGAAATGTGTTTTGGAGTTTGTACACAGCAAAATCTCCAGTGTTAAATTAACACTAGAGAGTGTCTATATGGGTCCACACCTCTGAGTGTTAAATACAACACTGTTGAGTGTTAAATTAACACTTTTGACAGTGTTATATGTTTAAAAGTAACCTAGTCAGTTTTGAAGATTAACAATGGCTAACACTGAGCAGTGCTGATTTTCTAACACTGGAATATTTCTAACATTTTGAGTTATTTTCCAGTGTTAGAAAATCAGCACTGCTCAGGACTGCAAACCGAGCAGCATCACTGACTTTCAGCCTGTTGTGTTTGTGGATATATGACTGACTTTAATTATCCACAAAATCATCACATTCTCTGTAAGATTAAGCTCAACTATATATATATATATAACTTCCCTCTAAGCTTTTCACCAAGTTGACGGATCTAGGACTCAGCTCATCACTGTGTCAGTGGATCCTCAACTTCCTCACAGACAGACCCCAATCAGTGAGGGTGGGAAAACAAGTCTCCCCCTCCATCTCACTCAGCACTGGAGTGCCTCAGGGCTGTGTTTTAAGACCCCTGCTGTACTCACTGTACACTTATGACTGTGTAGCCACATCCGACACCACCTCCATTGTCAAGTTTGCTGACGACACTGCTGTTGTGGGCCTGATCTCCAACAACATTGAGACGGCCTACCTGGAGGAGATTAGGAACCTGGAGACCTGGTGCCAGGAGAATAACCTCCTCCTAAACATCAACAAGACTAAGGAGCTGATCGTGGACTTCACTACAAAGCAGGCGAGGAATTACAAACCCCTCATCATCAGTGGCACGCCAGTGGAGAGAGTGGACAGTTTCCGATACCTGGGTGTCCACATCACTCAGGACCTGTCATGGTCCTGTCACATCAACACCCTGGTTAAGAAAGCCCGTCAGCGTCTCTTCTTCCTCAGAAGACTTAGAGACTTCCATCTGCCACTGAAGGTGCTCAAGAACTTCTACTCCTGCACCATCGAGAGCGTCCTGACGGAAAACATCTGCACCTGGTTTGGGAACAGCACCAAGCAGGACAGACAAGATCTGCAAAGGGTGGTGCGCTCGGCAGAACGCATCATTCAATCTGAGCTCCCTGACCTGCTGTCCATCTACACCAAGCGGTGCAAGTCCAAAGCTAGGAAGATTATGATGGACCTCTCCCATCCCAACAATGGACTCTTCTCACTGTTGAGGTCTGGGAAGCGCTTCCGCTCCCTTAAGGCCAAAACAGAGAGAATGAAGAGGAGCTTCTTCCCCCAGGCTATTCGGGGCCTGAACCAGGTGTAGGACTGGACTCTCCCAAACACGTCACTATAAGACTGGACTCTCACACACGTCACCACACGCACCACCACACATTTCCTATAATCCTATAATTCCTATAATTTATAATCCTTATCTTTATAATCTCTTCTGCTATTTGCACATTCTTTACTGTAAATTCCTAAGTTAATTTGTAAATTTTTGTAGTAAACTGTAAATTGTAAATATTGTAAAACTTTTCTTCTGTCATTTAATGGTCGGGCATTGTACAGCTACAAGCATTTCACCCCCATGTCATACTGTGTATGGTTGTGTGTGTGTGACAAATAAAATTTGAATTTGAATTTGAATTTGATATATTTAGAAGTAAAGGCTTTAAAACCATGTTAACACTGAAAGTACAAACGTCACTTATGTCACATAACTTTAATAATGGATTGGATTTATATAGCGCTTTTCAAGGCACCCAAAGCACTTTACAATTCCACTATTCATTCACTCTCACATTCACACACTGGTGGAGGCAGCTACAGTTGTAGCCACAGCTGCCCTGGGGCAGACTGAAAGAAGAGAGGCTGCCATATCGCGCCATCGACCCCTCTGGCCAACACCAGTAGGCGGTAGGGTGAAGTGTCTTGCCCAAGGACACAACGACCAGGACAGAGAGCCCCAACTGACCGAGTGCTCAGTGAATACCTCAGGCAGCAGAAACCCAAGAAAGAGGAGGGAGACGAGGAACCATCATGGAAGGACAGGCCCCTGCATGGTATGTACCACTGGCAGATAGAGGAGGTGGCTGATATCCAAAATCCTACCAGTGGCTGGACAAAGCTGGACTGAAAGACATCACAGAGGCACTAATCATGGCAGCACAAGAACAAGCTCTGAGTACAAGATCCATAGAGGCTGGGGTCTATCACACCAGGCAAGACCCCAGGTGCAGGCTGTGTAAAGATGCCCCAGAGACAATCCAGCACATAACAGCAGGGTGCAAGATGCTAGCAGGCAAGGTATACATGGAACGCCATAACCAAGTGGCCGGCATAGTGTACAGGAACATCTGTGCCGAGTATAACCTGGAAGTCCCGAGGTCAAAATGAGAGACGCCCCCAAGGGTGGTGGAGAATGACCGAGCTAAGATCCTGTGGGACTTCCAGATACAGATGGACAAAATGGTGGTGGCTAACCAACCGGACATAGTGGTGGTAGACAAACAGAAGAAGACGGCCATAGTGATCGATGCAGTGATACTGAATGACAGCAACATCAGGAAGAAGGAACACGAGAAGCTGGAGAAATACCAAGGGCTCAGAGAAGAGCTGGAGAAGATGTGGAGGGTGAAGGTAACGGTGGTCCCCGTGGTAATCGGAGCACTAGGTGTGGTGACTCCCAAGCTAGGCAAGTGGCTCCAGCAGATCCCGGGAACAACATCGGAGATCTCTGTCCAGAAGAGCGCAGTCCTGGGAACAGCTAAGATACTGCGCAGGACCCTCAAGCTCCCAGGCCTCTGGTAGAGGACCCGAGCTTGAAGGATAAACCGCCCGCAGGGGCATGCTGGGTGTTGTTATATATATATATATATATATATATATATATATATATATATATATATACACAAATATATATATAGATACTCAACTAATCAAAGTGATGTCATGACAAAAATGAATGACCAACAAAACATTTTTCTCCTTCATTTCTGTCAAACAAAGCTGTATGTAACGTGTTTCGCGGTTAGTATCATGGTTGCTAGGCAACCTGAACAGCGCGACGAAGCGTATACCGTCCCATTTCACAAGCCTCTCACTTCCGCACTTCTCGTACTTATAGTACGCACCGTACGTAGTACGCGTAGTGTGCGTACTTCAAGCGTGCAGACCCTGAATTGGGACACAGCCTATGCCTGCTGCAGCCACGCATGTCAGGGCTGGATGTGTGTGCGTTTTTAGTGATTAGTTATCTTTTTGTTTGGACCAATCTGTTTGGCTTGTTTGTAACTATGAGTGTTTTCTTCATTTCTTTTCACACAGTCTAAATTAATTTCAGAGATATCCATTCCACACACGCAGATCTGGATGTCTTTCGTTTGCAAAGGTGGTTAAATGGAGGAGCCTCTGTGCTAAAAGTCACTTTTTCAGAGGATGAACTACACGACTGAACCGAGGGGACCTGTCAGGCTTCTTTGGAAGTGCAGAATCAACAACAACTACAGGACAAAAGAGAGAGTTCGAAATAATAAAAAGTAACCTTTAAGTAAACGTCAAACAGCTTTGTCTTCTTGTCTTGAAGAGAAATCAGCATCATCTTCATGACCAGCGTGTGAGACTTTGGTTCCCTACTCACAGCCACCCATCTGACAGGCCCACGCTGTTACAAAGCCCCTTTCCTGTGGTGTACCCAGACTTAAAGCCAAAGCTTTTACTGCTACGTTCAGATGTATTACACAGTAAAACTGGATTAGCAGGCTGTGTGACAAATCAGCATCTATGTGACAAACTTTGGCGAGAGAGGAGCAAGAGAAATCTGATTCTCTCTTTAAAAAGAGGCTGAAAATATAAGGCTATTAACCAGCACATATTTCTCCCATAAGCCTCTTAGGGTGCAGAAAGACACACCTAGGATGCCAGGCCGCTCCCTCGGAAACTAATCCTGAGCCATAACGTAATCTTGTGTTAGGTGATCAAACGTACGAGAGGAAAACCTGTGAGCAGGAATTGTAAGAGCAGCAAATCCGGGGAAACAAATCTTATTACGGTGAGAAACCTCTGACTTTACCTCAGCATCAACCATACTGACTTCTCAGGCTTCCCGTTAAAGAAGCTGTAACGTTGGTTTGCTGCTGCGTCTCCTGCTGTCATCGGCTGCAGTCAGCCTGTGCATTAGTTTGGTTTTTAGAAAGAGAAACCATCCCACTGCGGCTGAATTCGAACAGCAAATTAGTATTTGATTTGCACCCTGTGAATAAGCTGTTATGTTGTACTTTTCTCACCCAGTTCTGTACTTTCAAAGGAAAATAAATTATCATACACCAAAACAAGGATCAGCTGGGTAGTATCAAATGGGTGTGTTGACACAGCAAGAGAGGAATTTCATGTAATGATTGATATGAAAAAGGGGAGAAAACAACAGCAGCTTAAAAACAACAGTAAATAATAAGCTCAGGCTGAGCTTTCACCACCACTGATCAGAGTCATTTATATGGGCAGGCAGGGGTCGGCTATCATTTCCAACCCTTCCTCTGGAGCGTTGTGTCTCTGACATCACATGCTATGGGCTTGTTTAAACAAAGGTCCCTGCAGTGGCAGCCAGCTAGCTCATTACCATGATGGAGAACGCACCGAGCTGCATGGCAAATATCAGGTGTCATCTTCACTAGATCAGACGTGAGCTGTGGAATGCCTGCCGGCCATAACAAAGCTACTGGCTGTGATATATGTCTGTGGTTGTCTTAGCTCATTTTTGTGACACACACCCCACCCAGCCTTGGAATTTATTTTGCTTTATCCCGGGAAGATTTGCTCTAATAACAATCGTGTCAGCAAAGCTCCCAAAAACCAAAAGTGTAAGTGATGTTAACTCCACAGTTCCACAGTGCTTTGCTGCCACGGACATGCTATATGTGTTTTTAAACACAACTGCACGTCTCGTCCTCATTTTGGATTCCAGCTTCAACAGATTTCCACCTCACTCACATGGAGTCTTACTGCCATACAGTACTGAAATCCTTCGAGCTTTTGACATGGTTTCTTTATCTTGATTTATGTTGCAAGATATCAATGTGGTGCATGTATAAGCATCAACATGAATAGAGTGACTATCACTAATAAAGACTGTTATTTTTAATTATTTTTTATACAGCGGTCCCTCGTTTATCGCTGGAGTTACGTTCTAAAAATGACGAAGTAGCCAGCTTTATATTTTTTACAATTATTATAGATGTTTTAAGGCTGTAAAACCCCTCACTACACACTTTATACATGTTGACAGACATGAATATTTTCACACTTTTCTCTCTTGTTTAAACTCTCAAAGTTCAAACGTTCGTAGAAAAAAAAATCCAGTATTACAGAATGAAACCAAAGGCACCGCAGGTGATGACGTTTCATTGACAGTATTATGTTTGTTGGAGAAAACGTACAAACATACAGTCCAGCACTTCAGAGTCACACTGCTAGCGAGCGAAAATTTATGTAAATTTGACAGGCTGAAAGCATTCTGCCCTGTACAGGAGACACAGCACGGGATTGATTGACAATGGTCTACAGCCAATCAGGATGCAGAACACAATCCGCTGGAAAAAAAAAAGCATGCAAAATTGCACCAAAAGATCTGCGAAACAGCAAACAACAGTGAAAGCTGAAGTGCATTATAGCCACTGTATACGTATTGACTCATAGACCCTTCATCTGTCATTCCACATATTAAACAATTATAATTTTGGTTATACTTTACAAAGTCAACTCTTGTGAGTCTCTTATGTACTATCTATTGATAAAAAATGTGCTGACATCAATTTTGGTACATTGTCCCAACTGCATACACTACCAGTCAAAAGTTTTGGAACAGCCCAATTTTGTCCAGTTATTTATTGCAATTTAAGTAATTCAAGTCCAATGAATAGCTTGAAATGGTACAAAGGTTAGTGGTGAACTGTCAGAGGTTAAAAAAGGTAAAGTTACCCAAAACTGAAAAACAATGTATATTTCAGAATTATACAAAAAGGCCTTTTTCAGGGAACAAAAAATGGTTTAACAATTTAACAATCAAGCCTTGAAAGCTGGTGCTACTAATTCCTACAGCTCGATTACTTCCAGCCCCCTCTGTCTGCATAAAATCAGTGTTGAACACACTGTGGTACCAGACCCTCGTGAGCATCAGTTGAACAGTATTGTACTGCAGAAAGTACAAACATGCTGAGAAAAAGGAAAAAGAGACACGTTCCTCCAGTTGTTTATTTGTACTTTGCTTTCATTTCAGAGTGCAATGAGACGTTCCAAAAAAAGAAAAATAAATTTGCTCCCCATGAAAATTTAGAGTTGCAGCTATTGTTAATCTTTTAAAGCAAGTCACATTGTCTGAAATTAAAATGTCACACAACACATTCTCATGCCCAAGCAATGCAGGAACCATTTAGCTTAATGTTGTGAGTAGCTGTTTCACTGTTTTCTTAGGCAGGTATTTCACATGTTGCAGGATTTTCATTAAAGGCTATTGGACTACTGTGTGTGTTAAAGATTGTGCTGTAGTGTGTGGTACTTTCACCTCCAGCTGTTTTTCTTTTCTGTAAGATAAGAAATATTTTACTTTTCCCAGAAGTTGTGAAATTACTGTGCTACAACAGCAAAAACACAAAAAACAACTTAGCTCATTAAATTATATCCAGTATACTGGAGCCGAATTACAGACAGATGAAAATAATATACTAAAATAGCTAAATAGAAAATCAGAAAGGTGAAAACTGTGTATGATTTACACACCGTCATACATAGCTATTCCACAGAATATAAAGCAAAAGCAGTTTCACCTAAGTCATGTATACAATGACTACATATAAACAGGAAATCCATACACAGAAGTCACTCCAATACAAAGTGTTCAGCTGAAAAAACAAAAGGTTTCGCTTCCTCTCGTCTGCTGTGTACCTGGGCTTCTTCTTTCCTAACACCTGCATAACACACTCCAAACGTCTTTTTGTACTCTTGACTAAATGATTCTTCCAACGGAGTCTGAACAGGTGCAACATGAGTGAGACTAATTGTAATCAGGGTTTGCATTTTGAAGGCCGGTGTTCTGTGATGAACAAGGCTAAATGATGGAATTTGTCTTCAAACTGAGATTTGCAAAACTGTGAAAAAGAAAAACCTACATTAGCCTCATCCTGGGCTTCTGTCACACGGAGTGCTGGAGACTTTTGGTAGGCTGAGGTGTCGTGACGACACAGGACAATACAGGAACTCCAGCAACACTTGAAGGGAAGAGGAACTTTATTGCCTGACCAATGCGTTTTGGCTTGTGGCCTTCATCAGGGTCATAGTAACACATAGTAAAAGTGTGCTTAAATTAAAAACAGGAAACAGAAAAAATTCAAATTAACCAATCACATCTTCACGGGTGAACCAGCTGACATATACCAGGTTAGTATTGGTTAAGTCACGCCCAATTAAATACTGGACTAGGTCATTTATGATGGGGGAGGAGACATAATCCCCACCTGTCTTAAAATACATGCATGAAATAAATAAAAAGAATATTACAAATATACAAAAAAAAAAAAGATTAAAAAGGAAAACATTTAATTTTGACGACACAGGACCCCATTATGGTAGGACTGCAACCACTGGAGGCGGTTAATCAACTCACCTACCTGGGCAGCATCCCTGGAAGCGACAGAGATGCTGACTATGACTCCGTGTGCCAGATTGCAAAAGCAGGTACGGTCTTCCAGCTGCTCTGGCCAATCTGGTCGACCCCAAAGATCGATCTGGCGACGAAGATTCGTCTGCTCGACTCCATCCTTATACCTACTGCAATCTACGATTGTGAGACGTGGAACAAATCAGCCAATAAGACTCAACGTGGCCCAACAGTGCTGGCAAAGTCGGATCCCGTGGGTCTCTTACCGGGACCATGTCACCAACGAAGAAGTCCACTGTCAGACTGCCACACGTCTCCTCCATGACAATGTGACTGAGCGGCGTGTGCCAGCTCCCACACCGACTGCCCAAGATCGCCATCACGTGGATCATCATGGAAGACGCAAACCAGACAGGGGACTTTCATTGAGGATTTATGCGCTTTACACATTGCATGGGATGAGGCCGAAGCAGCTGCAGCTGATCGAGTACGCTGACGGAGATTTGCCTCCCAAAGCATCAAACGGCGTAGGAGGACCTAAGTCTAAGTAAAGTAAGAGGTGTCATGGTCCTGGGTGATTTGACCCAGTGTTTTGAGTTTTCTTGTGTCGTTTGTCATTTTGTAATACAATTTATGTTTAGTTCCACTGTGTTAGTCTGGAGTTTATTCTGTAACACCTGTGTTGGTCTGTTTCGTTTCTAAGGTTTCCCCTTGTGTGTCTCTCTGTGTGGCTGTGTTCATATTGGTTGTGTGAGTTCTTGTGTCTTGTTTCCTTCTCGTGTTTCATTCTGGCTTCCCTGTCTGCCATGCAGAGATGGGCAGTAACGCGTTACTTGTAACGCGTTACTGTAATCTGATTACTTTTTTCGAGTAACGAGTAAAGTAAGGGATTACTATTGCAAAAATGGTAATTAGATTACCGTTACTTTCCCGTAGGAACGCTGCGTTACTGCGTTACTAAAACCCTGATTTTTTGCGAGAATGTCTCACGACAGTGACGTAAGTGAGTGCGACGTTAGAGACAACAGCTGTGTGCAGATCAACAATGGATCACATATCGATTGTGGGAGAGAGTATGAGCGTGCAGCGTTTAAAGCGTGGAAGTACTGACCTTACTTTGAGTTTGATTCCATAAAAAGTGACAAAAACATTAGCGTCCATCGTGCGTGGGAAGAGAACTTCTTTTTACAGCGGAAAAAAACCCTAAACTTCCAAGCAAGCACCGAGTGCACAACGACGTAATGGGAAACTCACAGAGAAACTCGCGGATTCTTCAACTGACCGCGGCACACCTGCACCAGGGTAAACCTCCGCCTACCGCAGTCCTGCTTTACAGGTGAAAATAGAGCAACAGGACCGCTAGTCTTTGACTTTATTTATGTTCTGCTGTGTTTTACTTGCATCTATTTGAAAGACTGAGTGTAAACACAAAAAATATTTTATTTTATGTGCTGGAATGTGCAGAAAATAGGTTTAAATGTTAAACTAATTTATTCAACTCAGAGAATGTTGCATATAATTAAATTTTTGCTTGATGCATAAAGTTAAAAGATTAAAACTGATAAAACAAGTTAAAAAAAGAGACTTTTCCATTTGATTACATTTTGTATGATGGATTATGTAGAAAAAGTAGAATTGGGCTGAAAGATCTATCGCTTTATCACCTCTTCAGGTTGTAAATCGTGTTTTTAAAAAGTAACTAAGTAACTAAGTAATTAATTACTTTTGAAAATAAGTAATCAGTAAAGTAACGGGATTACTTTTTGGGGGAAGTAATCAGTAATTAGTTACTGATTACTAGTTAATTAGTAATAAATAAATAATTAGTTACTTTTTTCAAGTAACTTGACCAACACTGCTGCCATGTTTATCCATGTTTGTGGCCCATCTACCCATGTGTGCAGAGACATTGTTCTGGGATGTCAGGACTTGCTTGACTGCCACAGAAAACCACAAACAGTTTAGAGTTACGTGTATTCAAAGTATGTCTGTGAAAAGTGATTTAGACATAACAGCCTGTTTTAAATGGTGGTACTTCAGGTTTGGTATATTGTAGCGACTCTGCCTTAATAAAAAGCCACTGTTGTTGTGATTTGGCACTACATGAATAAAAGTAAATTATACTGTATAAGATTTAATGCACACAAAAACTTGATGTTGTTTGGAGATTTTCAGCAGTGTTCGTTCTATGTTAGCATGTCTGTGCTCATATAAAACAATCATCACCTGACTGCATTCGGAGGTTCATGATAACAGTACAGTCCATTGTTTTGGTGTTATGGGGAAGAATGAATCTCTGCTGCTTTGCTCTTTCCTAATCCTAATCCTACTATTGCAGTCAGGATATCTGCTGGGCTCGTGGATGAACTGCATGGCCTTCTGTGTGCTAGAATAGTGAGTCAGTCAAACCACCATTTAGTTTAATCTTATTTGAAGGAAACTTGGTGTCACAGCCTCATGCAGCAGAGTGGGATAAATAAAACACATTGTTACAACACAGCTAATAAGACACAGTGGTTTTTTCCCCGTGTGTGTCTGTTTAAAGGTCACCACTGTCAGATAGGCTTATTGGTTAACTCCTGCTTTCTTGACACAGACCAGCACAGCCAGTTCATGCAGCCATTGATCAGGCGCAGCAGTACTCAAATATGAAGACAAATGACCCATTCAGTCACTGCATCCTGACTTGTTCTGTATGTAGCATATCTCTGTTAAAGGACAAACTGTATGAGAGTGTATGGTATGATCCTCATTTGTATAAATGTTGAACACTCTCTTGTCCAACATTCACTGTGACCTACCTGTCAGTGTGATTATTTAAAGCCCATACTACTTTACTGTCAAACATGGTCAAACTGCGTGGCATAAGAACGAGCTCTATAGTGTTGTTAAAATTCAGTATAAGTGCTGCATTTGACTTTTAGATAATGGTGTGAATTTACTGAAACTGTTAGTGAGAAGAGATTGGTGTTGGGATTTGTGACAGGAGGTTGCTCTTATCTTTAAAAGTTTCCTGGTGCCCATACAGCTCGTACTCACAACCTGAGAATCGTATAGTATTATTGAGGCTGTTGACTTGTATTTAGTGATTCTATGAAGAGCTTGCTGCTTAGTCTTAGCATGTAGACTAACTTCACAGAGGAAACACAGCTGCTGTCTCAGAGAGGTGTGTTGGTCTCTAACAGAACTATTCAGAAACTGTAGTGCCCTGACAAATGCCTTTACTAAGTGAACCATTTCTTACTGATGCTAACTCATTCAGTGCAATAGGAATGCTCTGAGATAAGTCTCACAAATACAGACACAGTCCTTGGCTACTGTACATCCGCTCTACATTAATCTGTTTCTGTTTTAGCCCAGAGAATATGCACAGTGTGCCTTGCTTTGTTTAAAGAAATGATGAATAGAGTGTGCTTTACTATTCAGTGGTTTGTTCAGCTGGTTCCTTGCCAGTGTATTGTGTCTCAATGAAACACTTGCTTTCTTAAGCCAAATAAGCCTCTTCAGTACACTGTTGCAGAACATGGGATAAGTATCTACTTCCCATTAACAAATGAAAACAATAGTGATGGGTCGTTCGCGAACGAAATGGCTCTTAGAGCCGGCTCTTTGACGTGAACGACGCGAGCCGGCTCCTTATCGCGAGCCGTCACGTGGGTTTTTTTCTTTTTTCTTTCTCTCAGCCTCTCTCTCCCACTTTTTTTCCGCTTCACTCAGCACGCGAGCCTTGTGCTTTACGCTGGGCAGAGGGGGGAGGGGCGGTAATTACACTCAGTAGCACAGGAACAGAGCCAGAGAGAGAGAAAGAGAAGCAGGGACAACAACATTAGAAAGGTATAGTAATCATCCACAACTATTTTCGGTTGCAGATGATAAAGGATTCAGAAAGTTTATTCATGCAGGTCCATATGACAGAGAATATGCATCTTCTGTTTGTTTTCATATTATAATTTATATTTAATTGTGTTGTGGTTTGCAGTGTTTTGTGTTCTTTTCACTTTAAATTTGTAAAAGGAAAAAGCTGAAAATTTAAATAGTTAAAAGTTGAAATGTGAATAGTTGATTTTTGTATTATATGATTTATTTATTACATTTTATGTGGAGTGAATAAATAAAAGTATATTTTTACGGTGGCCCCTACAGACAAAGCACATACAAACTTCAAATCACGTATGAACTCTGAAGCATGTACAAACTCCAAAACACGTAAAAACTCCAAAACACGTAAAAACAAGTACAAACTCCGAAGCACGTAAAAACTCAGAAGCATATAAAAACTCAGAAGCACATAAAAACTCAAAACACGTACAAAAGACAACAGAAGTGCTCCAGGATGCTGGGCGCAGTGTTGAGCCTTTGTTATCTTGTGGCTACACAAGCCAGCAAGTACCAATGACCGGATTTGGTGTGTGGTAGTAACAGGTAAATGAACTTTTTTTTTAAATTATTTGAATATATATGAGTGCCTGTGTATAAATACACAAACAATACACACATGCTTTCAATTGTGTAATTTAAGTGATCTAGTAGCTCTGCTTTGGAAGTTCAGTTCATGCTAGAAATGTGTTTTGGAGTTTGTACGTGTTTTGTCTCTAGGGGCCACCGCATATATTTATATATAAACATATATAAATAGAACCACTTTTTTTTACGTTAGTAATTCCTTTTGTGCATAATTTTATATTATTGTTAATAATAAATTAATTAAAGCAACAAAACAACCTGAAGAGCCGGTTCGGAGCCGAAAGAGCCGGCTCTTTTTAGTGAGCCGAACCGAAAGAGCCGGATCTCTAAAAAGAGCCGGAAATCCCATCACTAGAAAACAAAGACTCCGGATTGAGCAGTCTCTCTAGCCCAGGTGCTTTGTTCTTTGAACATGCTAAAAATCTCGCCAGGATCCAACCAACGCCAATATCCAAGTATAATGTGTTTAACAAATGGTTGTTATGCCTGAGTATTTGTTGGTTTTTATGAAATCTGACTCTGGGCCCATTTGTGCTCTGTGCATGCTCACGGTTCCTGAGGTCTCTTGGTAACATGTTTGAGTCCCAAAAAGCCAGCACTAACAATTCAGTTAGAGACACTTGGATCAAGTCTCATGATCTGAAACTCTAGATACCAAATAATAGCAAAACTCAAAGATGCTTGGTCCTGTAGCAACATACATCTAAACTCTAAACATCCAAATCTTTGTGTTTTTATGCGTAGGTCACTGACTTTAACAATCAAGGGCAACTTTTAGCAAGTGAGAAAAAGTGTTAAACTACAGCCACTATTGTTGCTAAAGGTTTGGGCAATCCATGTGTAGGACCGCCAGAGTCCACTCTTTCTCAGGTGCAAATGCATCACTCCTGTTTTAGTCCTGTTTAATGTGAACTGATTTTAAAGTGTTATTTATTTTTAGATTGTAGCTACAATGCATCACAGATCTTTCAACTGCATATTTTGTCTCCAGGTGTCAGGAGTAGTGTCGTGGATGAGAGAAGGAGGACCCAATCGCTGGACTCACAGGCAGGTAGGTGAAGGTGGATGTTTATTGCCGAAGGAGTGAGCAAACAGTACAGAGGGAGGAAATGGCTGGCTGGCTGGCTGGCTGACTGAATGAATGAACAAAGGACTGGCTGGCTAACTGAACATACAGACGACACTAACATCAGACGTACATCAATGACACAACAAGGATTGGATGGAACTGAGGACTTAAATACACGCTGGGTGATGAATGATTAGAAACCGGTGAGTACGCAGCTGAACTTAGTCTGACTAATGATACATGGAAATAACTGGAACACAATACACAGGTGGTATGCTGGCACAGAAAACACAGATGTGAAAATAAACTGAACGTGACAAAACAGAAAACACTGGGTCAACGACCCAGGAACCCTGACACCAGGTGACTAAGGTCATCCCCCCTATCACTGACCTCTTCTTGCCTAAAATAATAAGGTGAATGGGCCTCTGGTATTATTGACCCCAGGCTCTGGAACAGACGGTCATCACAAAAGAACCTTTAACTGTGTTTATCTGTTGAAACCAGCTGTGAAGACCTAAATGTTTTCAAATGACTTTATTCAAGTCCAAGCTGCCACATGGTCAGTGTTTCTTTAGATTTGATGTGGTATTTATTCTTATTCTTGATCATTTTTATTAAAGTGTTACTACATTCTATAATTACTTCAATTTTTTTTTACATTTTCTTTAATTTGATTTTTGCTTGGTATTAATTTTCATCATGTTTGTAAGACTTTTGTGTTTTGAGACTGGGTTCTTGGAGATCTGGAAAACACTTTGGGTCAACTTCTGTTACTTTAAATTGTGCTGTATGAATAAAATTGACTTATTGCCTGACTGGTTGCCTGAGCACTGAGCCTAACATCAGAATGCAACAAACCATACTGTTACCATATTTAAGGATGGCTTGGATAAAATGTACCAAAATGGACGTGAGTTGCTCTAAGCCAATGAGCTGCTGAAAGTGGTGCAGGGACCCGCCCGCCATCTCCGTCTGAGAGAGCACAGGCTTTTCCTCCTCTCTCGCGAATCCTCCATGATCAAGCTAGGAAAAAGACACGGAGATTCACTGAAACGACGTATGGAAACAGAGTAATATAAACAGCAGAGCTAGCACTCGCTGCTTATGAAAGATCGTTTTATTCCATGTGTATTGCTAAGACAAGTAACTAGCTGGTTCCTGCTTGTCTCTTAACAATTTGGCTATTCAAGAGGATCAAGTATTTTATTATAATCATAGCCTCAGTAGTATTTTGAATTCTCTTGCTCCACAAAAAACTAGAACTGTACTCTTCTCCCGCTCTGCACCCTGGTACACATGAACCTGAGCTAAAGGCCGACGGCTTGAACGTCTTTATAAGGAAACTGGCTTTACTATTCATAAGGATATGTTTAATAATCATGTTCTGTTTTATCAGGAATGTATCAGTCAAACCAAATCTGCCTATTATTCTACCATTGTCTGTTCATGTGAGGACTCCACCAAGACCCTTTTCTCATTATTCAACTCCTTTAACAGGCCAATCTGATTCTCTGCCCGCTCATCTCTACTCATCTAACTTCTGCGACGCTCTAATGCTATTCTTCACTGAAAAAATTCATAAAATACACTTAGACTTGGTCCCTAATGCTCAATGTAGCTCCTCTGTCTTAACTCCACCCCCTTCTCACTTCCTCTCTGTTTTTCAACTTCCGTCTCTAACTGATATTGCTGATCTAACAAATCAAAGCCTTCTACCTGCCTGCTTGATCCTATCCCCACTGTCCTTGTCAAAGCCTGTTTACCCCCTCTCCTTCCCCTCATATCTGCTATTATTCACTCTTCACTCACCACGTGAACTGTTCCTGCTTCTTTCAAAGTTGCCGCCATCACCCCAATCCTGAAAAAAACAGGTCTAGATTCCAACAACTTTAATAATTTCCGTCCTATCTCCAATCTACCATTCCTCTCAAAAATTCTTGAAAAGATAGTTGCTTCACAAGTCCATCTACACCTCACTGATAATAACCTTTACGAACAGTTCCAGTCTGGTTTCCGTCCTCTGCATAGCACCGAAACTGCTCTTATAAAAATACAAACGATCTTCTTATGGCAGCTGATTCTGGTCTCCTCTCCATCCTTATTCTCCTTGATCTGAGTGCAGCCTTTGACACCATCTCTCATCCCATTCTCCTTAGCAGATTAGCTTCTATTGGTCTCTCTCATACTATATTAGCCTGGTTTAAATCATACCTGTCTGACCGCACTCAGTTCATTCAATTAAAATCCTTCACTTCTCAGCCTTCTCCTCTATCTACTGGGGTGCCCCAGGGATCTGTCCTCGGGCCCCTTCTTTTCATAATCTACCTTCTTCCACTCGGACACATTTTTGGTAAATATAACATTCAGTTCTACTGGTATGCCGATGACACCCTCTCTACCAAACCCGACTCTACTCTTCCTCCACCCTCCCTCACCCTCTGCTTCGCTGAACTCAATTCCTGGTTCTCCTCCAACTTCCTTAAACTCAACAGCAATAAATCAGAATTTCTCCTGGTCGGCACTAAACGATTGCTATCCAGAATTAACAATTTCTCTCTCACTATCAATAATTCGCTGGTCCCTATCTCTCCCTCTGTGAAAAGCTTGGGTGTCATTCTCAACAGCACATTATCCTTTAATTCACATGTCAATAATGTCACACGTGCAGCATATTTCCAACTCCGTAACATCAATCGCCTCCGCCCTTTCCTCACTCCTCATGCCACTGCAATTCTCGTCCATAATCTTGTTATCTCTCGAATTGATTACTGTAACTCACTATTATTTGGCCTTACACAAAAATCTATTAACAAGCTGCAACGTGTCCAGAACTCTGCTGCCCGTATTATTACTAGGACTTCCTCTACCCACCACATCTCCCCAATCCTGAAGCAGCTTCACTGGCTCCCGGTTAAATTTCGCATCCATTTTAAAATAATCCTCTATACATTTAAGGCTATTCATTCTCTCTCTCCACCATACCTCTCTGATTTAATACAGATGAACTTCCCATCGCGGTGCCTCAGATCTTCATCTTCTCTTTCTCTCTCTGTTACTTCCTGTCTGATTACAATGGGGGGCGGGGCTTTTTAATTTCCCCCAGGGATCAATAAAGTATTCTGATTCTGATTCTTTTAGTTGCTCTCCCCCTCGACTTTGGAATTCCTTACCCTGACCTCAGAAATATTAGTTCATTCCCTCTTTTTAAGTCCACCCTCAAAACTCATCTGTTTAAAATTGCTTATGTTTAAACCTCTGTATGCTCCTAACTTTTATCTGTTATTCTTATTATTGTGTATATTTCCAGTTTTTGTGTTTTTATCTGTTGTACAGTGTCCTTGGGTGCTTTGAAAGGTGCTATTTTTAAATAAAATGTATTATTATTATTATTATTAAAAGTTGAAATGTGAATAGTTGGTTTTTGCATTATATGATTTATTTATAACATTTTATGTGGAGTGAATAAATAAAAGTATATTTACGGTGGCCCCTACAGACAAAACACGTACAAACTCCAAAACACGTACAAAAGACAACAGAAGTGCTCCAGGATGCTAGGGGGCAGTGTTGAGCTTTTGTTACCTCGTGGCTGCACAAGCCAGGAAGTACCAACGACCGGATTTGGTGTGTGGTAGTAACAGGTAAATGAACATTTTTTTAAATTATTTGAATATATATGAGTCCTTGTGTATAAAGACACAAACAATACACATATGCTTTCAATTGTGTAATTTAAGTGATCTAGGTAGCTCTGTTTTGGAAGTTAATGCTAGAGATGTGTTTTGGAGTTTGTACGTGTTTTGTCTCTAGGGGCCACTGCATATATTTATATATAAAACATATATAAATAAAACCACTTTTTTTTACATTAGTTGTTCCTTTTGTGCATAATTTTATATTGTTGTTAATAATAAATTAATTAAATCAACAAAACAACCTAAAGAGCCGGTTTGGAGCCGAAAGAGCCGGCTCTTTTTAGTGAGCCAAGCCAAAAGAGCCGGTTCTCTAAAAAGAAAGGAAGGAAGGAAATCCAATCACTAGAGGGCTAAAACCTAATGATCAAAGAACTGACTTCAGAGTCGATTGTTGGCCAGTGGTGCTAGTTTCAATCATTATGCAGATGTACTGTTTATAATGTTGGGAACCTGCAGTCAGCTGAGACTGAAGAAGTCACCTGGATGAGTGCCTGAAAATGCTATGTCCAGAGGAACAGAATCAACTTTTTAGGATTTCCTTACCTGGATGATTGAGTATGTATCAAGACAGTTAATGAAATTAGTCAGCAGTCTGTGAAGAAGTGTTTAGACCTGCCTTTCCATGACGCCTGCTCTCATTCTTTTGGGCGACATGCAGAAGTTCCTAAGCCAACTTGCTTCACGTTGGTTGTTGACGTCTATGTAACTCGCAAGGGTCTTTGCAATGTTTTTAATCTTTATTTAACCAGGAAATATATATCCATTGATATCAGAAAATCTCTTTTACGAGGATGTCCTGGCCAAGATGAGCAGCAGCACAGTGTGCAAAGTGCAAAACAAGCCAATTGATATAACTATAAATTGGCTTGGCCTAACTGTTGCTAAAGCATATAGTTAGGGCTGGACCAGGTGACCCTGAATCCTCCCTTAGTTATGCTGCAATAGGTGTAGACTGCCGGGGATTCCCATGATGCACTGGGTGTTTCTTCTTCACTCACTATGTGTTAATAGACCTCTCTGCTTTGAATCATACTTGTTATTAATCTCTGTCTCTCTTCCACAGCATGTCTTTATCCTGTCTTCCTTCTCTCACCCCAAATGGTCACAGCAGATGGCTCCGCCCCTCCCTGAGCCTGGTTCTGCTGGAGGTTTCTTCCTGTTCAAAGGGAGTTTTTCCTTCCCACTGTCGCCAAAGTGCTTGCTCATAGGGGCTCATATGATTGTTGGTTTTTCTCTGTATGCATTATTGTACGATCTACTGTACAATATAAAGCGCCTTGAGGCGACTGTTGTTGTGATTTGGCGCTGTGTAAATAAGACTAAATTGAATTTACCAGTGCAACTGTGCAGGAGAAGCAGCTGTACTCTTCCCAAATGATCATCCCAAATGATTGAGCATCTGTTGTCTGTTTGCTGCCTCACTAGATATATATGAATTCACATTTTAATGACAGTTTCACATATGCAAGTGGTGACAAAAATAGTGCCTAAGGGCCAAAATTGACCTGGCCAATTCCTAAGAAAGTAATCAATAGAAACACCAGCAAATGATGACTTTGGGCATAAATGCTAGACATAATTGTATTTTCATAAGCGTTAAAGTTTATTGGCCTGATAAAGACCTTCCCAATGGCCATACATACTATAATGAAATTGTAAAAATTAAATATTTAAGCCCAAATAGTCATGCTAATGGATTATTTTCATACACTATAGATGGATTTTTTTTGTCATGCAGAGGAAAATAAGACACTGTTGAAAATGTGCTTCTTTTTCATATATCAAGATATCTCATTGATTAAATGTACACTTACTTTTCTATACGCTGACAGAAGGAGGCGTTTGATGGGTCCAGCCTACATTTGACCAAAGTGGGTTATGTGAGGCCTGTGATGTAAAAGAAATTTGACATCCCTGCTTTACCATATACATGTCAAGTACTTTATCTACCTCTGTATCTGACTCATACATGACCAATTTTCAACCATTAGTTAACTTAACATGCACATTTCATTGACTGGGAGGAAACTGGAGTACAGAGAGGAATTTCCACATAGAAATGACCAGCCAACGCCAGTATGTGCAGGATTTTGAACCAAGATAATAATGGATGGCTGACATATATTGTTTGGATGTGTGCTCTATGAAGCTAGAGCTAGTGGTGCCACTGATTAAAGGTGCCACTTCATATGACATCACCGTGTCATGATCCTGGGTCTGTCCCTGCAGTTTTGCTTTAAAATTGGTGTTTATTTTCTAGGACCCCTCTACTTTGCTGCTTGGGGTTTCTTTCCTCTTAGATTTTTGGGGTTTTTCGTTAGTATTTTGAGTCTTCAGTTCTGGGCCTAGTTTGTGGCTGCAGAGGTTTATTTAGTCCCCTGTGTTTCCTTCTGTCTCATCCTCCTGTTTCTTTTCCTTCGGTTAAATTAAGGTGTCTCGTGTTTCACTTATAGTTGTTATTCAGCTCACGTCTTATTTTGATTTTCTTGACTGTGGTCTCTTACATTGTGTATGAATATATATACCTCGCTGATATATCTAAAATGGTGTAATATGAAGACTTTAATACCAGTTAAATAAACTATATATAACTTGTCTTACACTCAGCACCTGAGTAAAATATGTGAACACTGCTGGTGACTGAAGACCTTTACAGATGACTTATATAAGAGTCGTACTGATTTTGCTCTATGGACACTGAAAAGAGAAAATATCGATGTGGTGTAAAATGTCACGTTGAGCATCAGAAATGCCAGCACAAAGACTAGCCCAACAATGTACCTTAAACATTTCAGACAGATACAGTGGGGCAAAAAAGTATTTAGTCAGCCACCGATTGTGCAAGTTCCCCCACTTAAAATGATGACAGAGGTCAGTAATTTGCACCAGAGGTACACTTCAACTGTGAGAGACAGAATGTGAAAAAAAAATCCATGAATTCACATGGTAGGATTTGTAAAGAATTTATTCGTAAATCAGGGTGGAAAATAAGTATTTGGTCACCTCAAACAAGGAAAATCTCTGGCTCTCACAGACCTGTAACGTCTTCTGTAAGAAGCTTTTCTGTCCCCCACTCGTTACCTGTATGAATGGCACCTGTTTGAACTCATCATCTGTATAAAAGACACCTGTCCACAGCCTCAAACAGTCAGACTCCAAACTCCGCCATGGCCAAGACCAAAGAGCTTTCGAAGGACACCAGGAAAAGTATTGTAGACCTGCACCAGACTGGGAAGAGTGAATCTATAATAGGCAAGCAGCTTGGTGTGAAAAAATCAACTGTGGGAGCAATCATCAGAAAATGGAAGACATACAAGACCACTGATAATCTCCCTCGATCTGGGGCTCCACGCAAGATCTCATCCCGTGGGGTCAAAATGATCATGAGAACGGTGAGCAAAGATCCCAGAACCACACGGGGGGACCTGGTGAATGACCTGCAGAGAGCTGGGACCAAAGTAACAAAGGTCACCATCAGTAACACACTACAACGGCAGGGAATCAAATCCCGCAGTGCCAGACGTGTTCCGCTGCTGAAGCCAGTGCATGTCCAGGCCCGTCTGAAGTTTGCCAGAGAGCACATGGATGATACAGCAGAGGATTGGGAGAATGTCATGTGGGCAGATGAAACCAAAGTAGAACTTTTTGGTATAAACTCAACTCGTCGTGTTTGGAGGAAGAAGAATACTGAGTTGCATCCCAAGAACACCATACCTACTGTGAAGCATGGGGGTGGAAACATCATGCTATGGGGCTGTTTTTCTGCCAAGGGGACAGGACGACTGATCCGTGTTAAGGACAGAATGAATGGGGCCATGTATCGTGAGATTTTGAGCCAAAACCTCCTTCCATCAGTGAGAACTTTGAAGATGAAACGAGGCTGGGTCTTCCAACATGACAATGATCCAAAACACACCGCCCGGGCAACAAAGGAGTGGCTCCGTAAGAAGCATTTGAAAGTCCTGGAGTGGCCTAGCCAGTCTCCAGACCTCAACCCCTAGAAAATCTGTGGCGGGAGTTGAAAGTCCGTGTTGCTCGGCGACAGCCCCAAAACATCACTGCTCTCGAGAAGATCTGCATGGAGGAATGGGCCAAAATACCAGCTACTGTGTGTGCAAACCTGGTAAAGACCTATAGTAAACGTTTGACCTCTGTTATTGCCAACAAAGGTTATGTTACAAAGTATTGAGTTGTATTTTTGTTATTGACCAAATACTTATTTTCCACCCTGATTTACGAATAAATTCTTTACAAATCCTACCATGTGGATTCATGGATTTTTCTTTCACATTCTGTCTCTCACAGTTGAAGTGTACCTCTGGTGCAAATTACTGACCTCTGTCATCATTTTAAGTGGGGGAACTTGCACAATCGGTGGCTGACTAAATACTTTTTTGCCCCACTGTATATGCCTGAGCTCTGACCACATATCAGTTTGTCAGAAGAACTCTGTCAGCTCACGTTTACCTCTTCATGCAGAGAACAGCTGTCTGCAGTAGGGACCAGCAGACATTTATACATATGTTTAACAGTACAGGCACACATACGGCACCACACTAATACCCAAGCACACATAACCACACTGACATATACATTTCAAGACACTTGCCTAGACACACCAGGCCAGAGCTGCCAGAATCACTTTCAGATCACTCATCAACCCCCATCCCTGCTTTGTAATATTGTAAACACACACCAGCACTAAAGGTGAGCAGGTGTGTGATAGGTACAGTCTGTCTGTCATGGTAGCCACAACGTGCTCTGACATCTCCTGACTGTGATGACTGGGTTTTGTGATCCCTCCTGTCTCCTCTACCATCCCTTTACCTTCCTTCACCCCTCCCTCCTACCCCTATACCTATGGTTGGACGCATCACATCCTATCATGTCAAACCAGCAATGCAAGGTTTCCCTGCTCCCCCCCCTTTTCTCTCTGTACAAAAATAACGCTGCCAGTAGTGTGTAGATTTTCTTTTGACCACTTGGAATTCACGAGCAACATAGAGCAAAATAAATGTTTGCATTTCACAGAAAGTAAACCCATCCATCCATCCATTCGCTTCCGCTTATCCTTATCCTCATCCTTTTCAGGGCGCTGGAGCCTATCCCAGCTGTCATAGGGCGAGAGGCGGGGTACACCCTGGACAGGTCGCCAGTCTGTCGCAGGGCCAACACACAGGGACAGACAACCATTCGCACTCGCGTTCACTCACACATTCACACCTAGTGGCAATTTGGATTATCCAATTAACCTATCCCCACAAGCTTGTGGGGAGAAAGTAAACCCTTCTCTGCTAATAGCAGAAAAACTATTCCAAGTAAAAGCAACCTAACCGAAAAGTCAAACGCCCACAAGTGCAGTGAACTGATGCATCAGTTCGATCCTATTCAGTTTTATTGATGTAGCTCCAAATCACAACAACAGTTGCTTCAAGGAAATATTATAATTCTGATCACTTATGAGTACATATTTATATTTTTATATCTATAAAAAGAAAGCTGACACTTGTGAGACTTCATCACAGCAGAGGCCTTTGTGTCAAAGTAACTGAGGATAAAACAGAAAAACATGAAGGCGATTTTCCTGGCCTGGGTTTTTATAGCAGATGACCTTAAAAATATTATGCAGTCAAAAACGAATCGAAGCAGAGCAAAGTTACAGAGGTTTGATTAGAGACACAGCTAAGCATTTTGCATAATTTGAAAAAGTTTAAATTTGTTCAGTATTGAACAGCAGAAATGAGGCTTTCTTTTCGGAAGTAAGTAAGAAAAAAAAAACAACGTCCGACACCGTAGACTGGTGGGTAATAAGATGGGGTGGGTTTTGATTATCAATTTAGAGAGAGATAGATCTCCATGAAGTGTGATTTTATCGTGGTGGAAGCAAAACAGCAAACGTCAGAGGAAATTCGTGACGATGTTTATGTGAAGCGAAATGTGAAGCGTAGTTTGGATGCTGATTCAGTCTATTGTTTGGAGAGCGATAAAACCTGCAGCTTAAGAATCTATCGCTAAAAGGACGTAAACACAAAGCGCCCGCCGATGCTGCAAAATCAGTGAGCTGTCGCTTTCAACCCTGACGGCGTGTCCGCATCTGCATAAGTGCCGTCGGGTGAGAAAGGCAACATCTCCGCGTTTTCTGCTTACCTTTGTGCAGAATCGTGTACCTGCTCTCATTTACTGTTTTAGCTTCTTGGTGGTTGTAGAAATTTTGTGAGGTTTAACCTGAGATTCTGGCGTTTCGGGCAAAATAAATTTAGATATAAAAATCGATTCACGATTTTAATGAATCGATATCATGTTATCCAAGCCAGAATCAATTTTAATCGATAAATTGATAATCAAAACCCACGCCTAGTGAACTACCCTCTGAAGGTCTACTAGAAAAATAAATGGTAAATGGCCTGTATTTGTATAGCACTTTTCTAGTCCCTAAGGACCCCAAAGCGCTTTACACAACCAGTCATCCACCCATTCACACACTGGTGATGGCAGCTACATTGTAGCCACAGCTGCCCTGGGGCGCACTGACAGAGGCGAGGCTGCCGGACACTGGCGCCACCGGGCCCTCTAACCACCACCAGTAGGCAATGGGTGAAGTGTCTTGCCAAGGACACAACGACCGAGACTGTCCAAGCCGGGGCTCGAACCGGCAAGCTTACGATTACAAGGCGGACGCCCAACTCTTGAGCCACGATCGAAAGAAATGAAGTACAGCAAGCTGCCCGTGCATGAAGCCTCAAACTGCCAAAGACTCACAGCCTTGAGAATATAGTTGCAGGGAACAGTATGAGAACAGCCCCATCAAGGCTGGAAATGGAACAATGATGCAACTCATAGCAACAATGCTCAGTGGCTAGTGGATCTAAGAGCAGACCACAGTAACCTGTCTGAACAGGCTCCAGTAGCCATCACAGTAGCAAACATCCAAGAAAGGTTTTCAAGCATTGAGACTTGGACAGCACAAACCAGCTTCTAGTAGATGAGACACACCCAAAATGGCTAACTGAAGGCCTGACAGACCTAATCCCCAAGGGTCCCCAGAACGCACGGGTCCTATCCAACAACCAGCCAATAACCTGCCTCAGGACTATGGAAGCTCCTGTCAGGCATCATAGTGACTAAAACGCAAATGGCTCAATAGATAAAGGAGGCACAGAAAGTGTTAGAAGCACCATAGGGACAGCACACCAGCTACTAGTAGACAGAGCTGGCTGTAAGGCCAGACTGACCAACCTGTGCACTGCCTGGATTGACTACAAGAAACCATGTGACTCAGTGTCTTACACATGGATCCTGGAATGCCTAGAACTGTACAAGATCAACAGCACCCCAAAAGCCTTCATCGGGATTTTGATAGGGATGTGGCAAAAAACACACACAAAAAAAGGCCAACTTCAAATTAATAGTACAAGTTACTATCTCTTTCCCCAGTGCTGTTCTGCATAGGTCTCACACAAATCATTAACACGACTGGCTACAGATACTGACTGTGGAATGGAGCAATCATTAGCCACCTCCTCTACATGGATGACAAGAAGCTGTATTTCAGGAGTTAATGGGGCATCAATTCACTGATACATAACACTAGACTTTACAGTAACAACCAGAGTGGAGAAGTGTAGTCATATGGTAATAAAAAGAGGGTAAGTAATCAGAAGTTAGGGGATTGCACTACCAGAAGGTAACATTGCAGACACTAAGGATGGCCACTATGAAGAGGCTGCTAGAAAACCAACCATAAAATACCTGCAGAGAGTAAGGTAAGTCCTGACGATTCAGATGAATGGGAAGAATGGGAAGCTAAGATCCTGTGGAACTTCCAGATATAGATGTCGATGGTGATACTGGGGGGTCTCACCCAGACTGGGGCTAAGACACAGAGATCCGGTGTCTGTGGAGGCCAGGCCATCTGGTGCAGCACTCCATCACTCTCCTCCCTGGTCAAATAGCCCTGACACAGCCTGGAGGTGTGTTTGGGGTCACTGAGCCTTGTTTTTTACTCTCTAAAGTCTAAACCTTTAGAAAGCTCCCTAGATTCCTCACCCTAGGTAATCAGAATATGCAAAAATATATCTTTTTTTCCTCTTTTTGTCTGGAGAACAGCCTGTATTTGAATTTGTTGGGTGCTTGTGGTCTTTTAGGCCTTTGGCATCACAGAAAACAAGCTGTAGGCTAGTAGATCAGATATAGCCAAAAACTTCAAGAAGGTAACCTAGGTCCTTAGACGTCAGCTCAACAGCAGGATTAAGATCCAAGCCATCAATACAAATGATGTACTTGTCATCAGAAATGAAGCTGGAATAATAAGCTGGCCACAGGAAAAGATAGCACCTGAGAGATGATTCTTACCGTTCACTTGGTTTTTATTAGTTTTTATGCCTGCCACTCTTCTTTTGTTGTTCACTTGTGTTCCAGTGTTTTAAGGGCACACTGCAAACCATCTGACAGTATGTCAAGTTCATCACTAACAGCTCCTTGGGAATCCCCTTGTTGGTTCACTCATACCATCTTATTCCTGTTAAACAGTCAAACATATTATTGGGATTTTCTCATATGTTAAACTTAAGAAATGGGAACAATTTATGTGTTTTTCCATTAGGATGCTAGTAACGAAGTCCCTAAAGATACAATTTAAACTTGTTTTTTGGCTAAGTTTTGTGTTATGTGCGGAGACAACAACGGGTCATCTGTTGAGTTTTTATGCTTGGTGACTCAAAAGTCAATATTAATTGGCTTAACAAACCATAAACATACAGGGAGTGCCGAATTATTAGGCAAATGAGTATTTTGTCCACATCATCCTCTTCATGCATGTTGTCTTACTCCAAGCTGTATAGACTCGAAAGCCTACTACCAATTAAGCATATTAGGTGATGTGCATCGCTGTAATGAGAAGGGGTGTGGTCTAATGACATCAACACCCTATATCAGGTGTGCATAATTATTAGGCAACTTCCTTTCCTTTGGCAAAATGGGTCAAAAGAAGGACTTGACAGGCTCAGAAAAGTTAAAAATAGTGAGATATCTTGCAGAGGGATGCAGCAGTCTCAAAATTGCAAAGCCTCTGAAGCGTGATCATCGAACAATCAAGCGTTTCATTCAAAATAGTCAACAGGGTCGCAAGAAGCGTGTGGAAAAACCAAGGCGCAAAATAACTGCCCATGAACTGAGAAAAGTCAAGCGTGCAGCTGCCAAGATGCCACTTGCCACCAGTTTGGCCATATTTCAGAGCTGCAACATCACTGGAGTGCCCAAAAGCACAAGGTGTGCAATACTCAGAGACATGGCCAAGGTAAGAAAGGCTGAAAGACGACCACCACTGAACAAGACACACAAGCTGAAACGTCAAGACTGGGCCAAGAAATATCTCAAGACTGGTTTTTCTAAGGTTTTATGGACTGATGAAATGAGAGTGAGTCTTGATGGGCCAGATGGATGGGCCCGTGGCTGGATTGGTAAAGGGCAGAGAGCTCCAGTCCCACTCAGACGCCAGCAAGGTGGAGGTGGAGTACTGGTTTGGGCTGGTATCATCAAAGATGAGCTTGTGGGGCCTTTTCGGGTTGAGGATGGAGTCAAGCTCAACTCCCAGTCCTACTGCCAGTTTCTGGAAGACACCTTCTTCAAGCAGTGGTACAGGAAGAAGTCTGCATCCTTCAAGAAAAACATGATTTTCATGCAGGACAATGCTCCATCACACGCGTCCAAGTACTCCACAGCGTGGCTGGCAAGAAAGGGTATAAAAGAAGAAAAACTAATGACATGGCCTCCTTGTTCACCTGATCTGAACCCCATTGAGAACCTGTGGTCCATCATCAAATGTGAGATTTACAAGGAGGGAAAACAGTACACCTCTCTGAACAGTGTCTGGGAGGCTGTGGTTGCTGCTGCACGCAATGTTGATGGTGAACAGATCAAAACACTGACAGGATCCATGGATGGCAGGCTTTTGAGTGTCCTTGCAAAGAAAGGTGGCTATATTGGTCGCTGATTTGTTTTTGTTTTGTTTTTGAATGTCAGAAATGTATATTTGTGAATGTGGAGATGTTATATTGGTTTCACTGGTAAAAATAAATAATTGAAATGGGTATATATTTGTTTTTTGTTAAGTTGCCTAATAATTATGCACAGTAATAGTCACCTGCACACACAGATATCCCCCTAAAATAGCTAAAACTAAAAACAAACTAAAAACTACTTCCACAAACATTCAGCTTTGATATTAATGAGTTTTTTGGGTTCATTGAGAACATGGTTGTTGTTCAATAATAAAATTATTCCTCAAAAATACAACTTGCCTAATAATTCTGCACTCCCTGTACATCTGAAAATAGTCAAGGATGAGGACCAAATGAGTGAAGAATCCAACGACACTATTATTATCTGAGTATATTAGATATGTTGTAAATGTGCTCATGTTTTTACAAACCAAAAACTTAAAAAAAGGTGTGACGGCAAACCTGCAGCAATACAATAAAATGAGTTTGCTGCGTTTTAATTAAATATCTAACTGAACACAGTCTGCTCATATAAAGCCTGCGGCATCCCAACCTGAGCTTGTCTCTCTATATAATCTAATATTTTATGATGCTGCCACCCATTAAAGTAACCACGGTTGTCATCAATCTTTGTACTTTATCAACAGTCTCAGAGCTCAATTAATTTCTTGCAGATTTATAGTTTCATATGTCAACACTTAGTAAACTGCCCTGTGCACAATTTATGAGGGACTTTGATAAAAGTGTTAGTGATTGGGTATCTTTCACCACGCAGAAGCACATATAGCTTTGTATGTAAACACAATATGCAAATCAGCGTATGAGGACAGAATAAAATAACATAGCAAGGTGTGGAGTAGGCAGGATGCAAATAGTCTTTTCCAGGAGATAATATATGGTCCACTCCAAACAAATTTGAGACTGCTGTGTGTTTGTCTGGGAAAATAATTTTCATAATTTTTATTACATTAGCAAACACCTCTTTCATTAAACAACATTATGCTGAGACACCCTGACATGGTCCCAGCCCACCCCGCATGCTGTCTGCTCTCTCTTTCTGTCGTAATCGGCCTGGAGGCCAGCGTGAAGGACCCAGAAGCAGACACAGTGAACTCAGCAATGACTACACAACTGATTTGTGATCACAGGGAATACAATGCCTAAATTCTCAACAACCTAAACCAGTGACACAACTATTTACAAGATATACAAGAGGTCAGGAGGTATCTCAGGGGAAAACTGGGAACGGGGATGAACACAGAGGACACGATTATCCAGGGCAAGGACACAGAGTCTCCAGGATACTGGGAGAGCAGAGTTAGTGATGAAATCCAAGGCAGGTGAACAAGGTATCAATCAGTGGAGGCTGTGACTGATCCAAGTCAGTGACCTTGTGGCTGGAGAAGTCTGACCAGTGAGTCCACTACAATGAAGCAGACAGTGGGACAGGCAGAGAGAGTGAAGGTGATCCGAATCGGGACTGCAAATGGTGAGGATTCCCAGCGGAGTGACGGGGTGAATAGTCAAGCGAGCTGCGAGCACAAGGACAAAACAAGTAAGGCAAATGTTGTACAACAGGAGATACAGAGGTGGCCTGTTACCACCATGAGTAGCTGATGGACTGGCGAGGGAGAGTTGACCAGGCATGGTTTAAATGCAGCCTTCACACAGCAGCTGATTCGTCCCAGGTGCAGGAGTTTGTCTGACTCTGCCTCAGGGAGGACCCAAGGGAACTGCTGCTAGCCCCGACGACACACACACCACTCACTAGGATCATGACGCTTTCTATCTCTTTCTCTCTGTGTTGGTCATGGCGGGACTCATTCTGGGTCCCCAACCTGTTCGCCTGTGGATTATTGTCCCCCTGTGTCTGCTGAACAATTGTTTAAGCAGTGGCTGACAGTCATTCTTCGCTGCATCACTGATTTACCTCGTTAGTGAAGCCCCAGCTCATCTCAGTGATATGTGACCATGTTCCAGCTTCTTGCTGGTAACTGTGTATTTTCCTGTGCACAGGTTTTTCCTGGTGTTCCATCCCAGGCGAGTGGTGAGACAGTGTTCCTGAGTTGAGAGAGAGTTGTGCCATTTCTCATTGGATGTATGAATCCCCCTCCTTTACCCTTTGTCATGCCCATCAATAACGGCTGGAATGCTGGCAACCAAAATCAGTTGCAAATCCTTCCTGCCCAGACTGCCCAGACCCGCTAGAATCACAGTCAACTCAGGCACTCACAATCTACAGACACTACTGGAATCCGGGGCAGAGCAAAGCTCCTTAGAATTGTCTTCCATCCATCAGCTAAGCATACCCCTGGTACCCCCTCTACAAGCCACTGCAGGTTTCCGCACTCAACGGACCTAAGCTACTCACAAAACTCAACCTCTCTCTCTTTTACTCGGTCAGGAAATCATGTGGATGAGATTAGTTTCTTTGTGATTGAGGCCTCTTGAAATCCACTGGTTCTTGGACACAAGAGACTTCACAACACGAACATTGACTGGGAACAAAATACAGTAACAAGTTGGAGTACTATATGTCATCAGTCATGTTTAAGGTCTGCTTCACCTGCTCAGTGAGCCAACCCCCCAGTCTTTGTCTCTGTCTGTAGTTCTCCCAGTATACCATGATCTGGCCCCAGTTTTCAGAAAGGACTCTCTCTCTCCCTCCACATAGATCCTATGATTGCGCCATGGATCTCCTTCCTGGAGTCCCATGCCGACTAGCGAGCTCTACAATCTGTCCAAACCAGAGTGGGAGCCCATGGAAAGATGTGTAACTGATAGTGATGGGTCGGTCGCGAACGAAATGGCTCTTAGAGCCGGTTCTTTGACGTGAACGACGCGAGCCGGCTCCTTATCGCGAGCCGTTTTTTTTTTTCTTTTTTTTTTTCTTTCTTTCTCTCTCTCTCTCTCTCGCACTTTTTTTCCGCTTCACTCCGCACACGAGCCTTGTGCTTTACGCTGGGAAGAGCGGGGAGGGGCGGTAGTTACACTCAGTAGCACAGGAACAGAGCCAGAGGGAGAGAGAGAGAGAGCCAGGGACAACAACGTCACATTAGAAAGGTATAGTAATCATCCACAACTATTTTCAGTTGCAGATGATAAAGAATTCAGAAAGTTTATTCATGCAGGCCCATATGACAGAGAATATGCATCTTCTTTTTGTTTTCATATTATAATTTATATTTAATTGTGTTGTGGCTTGTAGTGTTTTGTGTTGTTTCACTTTAAATTTGTAAAAGGAAAAAGCTGAAAATTTGAAGTTGAAATGTGAATAGTTGATTTTTGTATTATATGATTTATTTATTACATTTTATGTGGAGTAAATAAAAGTATATTTATGGTGGCCCCTAGAGACAAAGCACATACAAACTTCAAATCACGTACGAACTCTGAAGCACGTACAAACTCCAAAACACGTAAAAACTCCAAAACACGTAAAAACACCTACAAACTCCAAAACACGTAAAAACTCAAAACACATACAAAAGACAACAGAAGTGCTCCAGGATGCTAGGCGCAGTGTTGAGCTTTTGTTACCTAGTGGCTACACAAGCCAGCAAGTACCAACGACTGGATTTGGTGTGTGGTAATAACAGGTAAATGAACTTTTTAAAAAAAAATTATTTGACTATATATTAATGCTTGTGTATAAATACACAAACAATACACATATGCTTTCATGCTTTCAATTGTGTAATTTAGGTGATCTAGGTAGCTCTGTTTTGGAAGTTCAGTTCATGCTAGAAATGTGTTTTGGAGTTTGTAGGTGCTTTTTGGAGTTTGTACGTGTTTTGTCTCTAGGGGCCACCGCATATATTTATGTATAAACATATATAAATAAAACCACTTTTTTTTTACATTAGTAATTCCTTTTGTGCATAAATTTATATTATTGTTAATAAGAAATTAATTAAAGCAACAAAACAACCTGAAGAGCCGGTTCGGAGCTGAAAGAGCCGGCTCTTTTTAGTGAGCCGAACCGAAAGAGCCGGTTCTCTAAAAAGAGCCGGAAATCCCATCACTAGTAACTGACTCACTGGCTGCTGGGATCATTCATCCCTCATCATCTCCCTTAGGGGCTGGCTCCGTTTTTGTTTCCCATGTAATTCACTGGGCCCATACAGCCAAATTCACATGTCACCCGGGTATAAATGGAACACGTAACCTTCTACAAAGGAGGCTCTGGTGGCCATCATTAATGAAAGACGTTCCTGAATATCTGTCTGCCTGCATCATCTGTACATTAAACAAATCTTCCAGGTTCCCTCTTGCTGACAATTCAGATCACTTTCCACCCCAGGCTGTTCTCGGTCCCACATTTCCCTTGACTTCACCACTGGTCTTCCCCAATCTTCCTATAACATGGTCATCCTCATCACCATTTTTTGAAGTGCAAGTTATTTTGTGACCCTGCCCATCCACCAGAAGTTTAGCTCCTGACCGACCATGTACCATGCATCCCCTTGGATATGTCTGGTGGGATTTCTATTCTATTCTTGGCGCAAAGATTTATCTTATTTCTGGTTTTCACCCCCAAACAAATGGTAAGATGGAACAAACCAATAGGGAGTTGGAAGCTGCCCTGTGCTGTCATCTCTTCCAACCAAACTACCTGGAGCACAGTGCTTGCTTGGATCGAGTATGCACATAACTTCATGATCTCCTCCACCACCGGCTTTTCCCTGTTTGAATCCTCTTTGGGATATCAGCCTCCGCTGTTTCCCTCAACAGTGAGTGAGCGCTCTGTTCCATCTGTGTTGCATCACATCTGCAGGTGCCAGCGGCTGTGGAGGTTGTTCTGCTCAGCGCCAGAATCCAAAAGTGCATTAGTGGAGAAAGTACCAGATGCGTTGTTCACGATAGCAGGAAGCTGCATGCGGGGAACTCGGGAAAGAGAGGAAGCGCTACCCACCAGTACCCCCACAGTTACTGGTGGGCACCAGTAACCTTTGACCGCCTTTTGACCGCAACGGGCAGGTGGACACAAAATGGCCCGAATGGCCACAATACAAACACAACCACCCCTCAAACCTCCTCCGACGCTCCTCCGGAGTAAGCCACGTACGACCCAACTGCATAGGCTCCTCAGCAGCGGCCGCCGGAGGAGACCATGCGTGGGCCGGACCGGGAGGAGGGGGACGGGAGACTGCGCGCACAGCGGCGTGCTCTCCACACCCAGCACGGGACTGGCCTCCCCTTTCTCTCTCACGCTCGCGAAGGCGAATATCGATACGAATGGCCAGATTAACTAGAGCCTCGAAACTCTCCGGTTCGCCACGAGTGGCGAGCTCATCTTTCATGCGACCGTTTAACCCGATGATGAAAGCCCCGCGTAACACGTCATCCCCCCACCCCGTCTCCGCGACCTTAACCCGGAAATCAATAGAGAACTCCGCCACCGACTGGCTCCCTTGCCGGAGCCCATGCAGCTGCCGCGCGGCCTCAGGGGGTGATGGAAAACAGCCTTAAAATCCCGAATGAACTGCACATACGTGACAGTCTCCAGGGGATGTAGAGCGAGATAAGACTCGGCCCAGTCCAAAGCACGATCACGAAAGGCACCGATAATATGGGAAATCTTAGAAGCATCATTGGAAAACGCTTGGGGAAACCGCTGAAAAAGCAGGAAAAGCTGAATCAAAAACCCCCCGCAGCGGCCCAACTCTCCCGTGAAAGGCACCAGAGCCGGGGGAGCGGGGTCACGAACAGAGCCTGAACTCTGCGAAGCGGACGGTATGGGTGGGGGGGAAGAAACAGTGGGAACGGTTGGAGGAACTAACCGAGCTAAAGTCTCTTGAATGGCTGTCAGGGTCTCATTAACCCGGCCTGCCCATTGCTCGGATGCCTTAAACTGCCGAGACAAGCTTGACAAAGACTCCTCGTGTTTCTGGAGTAATTCGCCGGAAGCGGGACCTGCGCGTTCTGCCGAATCCATCAGAGTGGTCGGAGTATTCTGTTAGGAAAACTTACACGGATGGATTTAGTGGCAGAAACACACACGGGCACAAGATAGTTGTGATGCAAGTTTATGTACAATGATGGGGAATATTTACAAGGGAGGGGGGCTATATACAGTGACAGGTAAAAATGTGCAAGAAGAGCAAAGCCGAAGAGATGAGACGGAGCCGAGGTATGCGGGTGGGCAGATGACGCACCGGAGCTACCTGAAAACGAGGGACAAACAGAGTTTACGGAGTAACGTCGACAACCGAGAGTTAAACTAAAGTGGACGGGGAGAGTTGGAGAGCTTACTTGAAACACAAAACTACAGCTGTAGCAGTGATCACAGACTGGTGTAACGTAGCTCTCCGTCAGGGATCCACAGTAGCCAACACAAAGAAACTAGGCAGGCGAGCAGGCAGTGGAACAGGCACTTGTGACAGCGACAATACTCCGACACCAGACGTCCGTGACTCAGCTCCATAAAAGCGCTCACTAATGACGTCCGATGCGCCGCAGGTGTGCCGGAATGCCATCAAGCCCCGCCTCGCCTACCTATGCCAAAAAGGAAAACAAAACCCAAACAACAACAATACACCTACCCACCACCTCCTAACAAACACAGCTGATTTAAATGGCTAAATTAGCTCCTCAACATGTCTCGAAGTTCTCCAGAGGCCTGGTAATGAACTAATCATGTGATTCAGGTGTGTTGACCTAAGGTGAGATCTAAAACCTGCAGGACACCGGCCCTCGAGGCCTGGAATTGCCCACCCCTGCACTAGGTTCTATTTTTAGAAAACATGAACTCTCATTCCACTGTCACACTGACGATTCTCAAATCTATTTTCTCCTTAAGAAGAACTCTGCAGACTCCTTTAAAGTTTTACTTGACTGTCTCAGTGACATTAAATCATGGTTCATGTTAAATATTTGGCATATAAATGATCAAAAAACGGAGATCATACTATTTGGCCCCTCTGACCCCTGTTCTTCCCTTAATGTTGACCTTGGCCCACTAGAAAAGTTCAGAATAGAATAGAATTAGAATAGAATTCAACTTTATTGTCATTGCACATGCACAGGTACAGGGCAACGAAATGCAGTTTGCATCCATCCAGAAGTGCTTTAGTGATATAGATATATTACAATATATATTAGCAATAATATAGATATGTGAGTATATTACAGAAATGGGTCTATTATGGTATGTTATAATGTACATGAAGTATGTTGTGAATATTCTATAACTATAAGTATGTACAGGCTGTAGTGAGTACAAGCTATGTACAGGCTATGAACAGGATATGAATATGAAAAACTATACAGAATATGAAATAAATAACTTTACAGAAATCTGAGATATACAGCTATACAGAAATGGGAACTATTCAAGTTGTAAACAGTTGTAGGATTAAAAATTATCGAATGTACAGAATGATTATTTACACAGAGCTATACAGTAGTGCAGTTAAGATAAGTGAGATATAATTCCTACAGAGGCTATATAAAGTGCTAGTGGTTGTGAGTGGTGGTTCAGTCTAGAGATGGCACGATACCACTTTTTTATGTCCGATACCGATACCGATATCATAAATTTGGATATCTGCCGATACCGATATGAATCCGATATAGTGTTTTTTAATCAACAAAACTGTTTTTTAAATATCTTGCTGCATTTTGTATAAGTTCATACTCAAGTTTAAAACAACAACTACACTAAAGCTATTCTGTTGTACCTGTATGCAAAAAAAAAAATTTCATAGTTCAGCAATACTGATCAATCTAATAAACTTAAACCTACACCATCCTCCCTATTCTGGTATTTTAAAGAGTACTTAGCATAAATATTAAGCAACCTAACTAATAGAGTTCCAACTCCCAGCAACAACAAAAATAAATAAATAAAAAATAGGGAACCACCCCTCACGCTCCACCTCATGATGCTTAATCGACGTAATCAACCTTAATTTGATGCAGTGTAAAAAAAATGCACAGAAATCAATTATTTTTCAAGAAATATTAAATAGATTCAACATCTTTCTTCAACAAAATTGCAGACTGCACAGATGGTACCTTCCCAAAGGAAAAAGTACTATAGCTTACTAGGGTATATTAGACTTAATAGTTACTATATACAGTAATTAACTTCTATTCATTTTACATCAAATTAAAACTTTGGGTGTCAGATAATTATTTATTAAAAGCTAGACATTTTAAACGAGAATAAGAAAGAAAAGTATGTCTTTGTGCCCCCTTTTCCCTGTTAATGCCCTATCGGCCCACCTGGCTAAACTTTGCTAGATCCGCCCCTGCACAGTTACCAGCCGTCAGCTACGTAGAAAAAGATCCTCGAGTAGAAAGTAATATTAAATAAATTCTAACAACAGCTGATCAAGCTTAAACGTGCTGCTGTTGTTCAGCCGCTGGTTTCCTCTTTCTGGTGCAAAGTGGGCCAAAAGCAAACAAGAGAGATGGACTCACGACAGAAAAGCCGATCAGCTGATCATTAAGCAGTTTCATGATTGAAGTAGCAGCAAGAAGAGGCAGTCGTTTGTTAAGCTTAACGCAGGAATGCTTTAAAAACATTCAGAGATGGACTTACACACTTGCTTTACTTCTCTCGGGATAACTTTGTCGGAGATGAAATGCCCGGTTGCTAGCGAAGCTCCAAATGCTATCCAGACCACCGACAGGTCCCGCATGCCACAGCCGCTCTATCACGTGATGCATACTGCTCCGACGTGCTAACGTTCTGAGGTGAGTTACGGCGTGTTGCAAGTTTTGTGAGGTGCTTTTGTGATATTTAATGGATCGGATTACATTTTTTTATTTTTCTCCGATATCCGATCCAGTAATTTAGGTCAGTATCGGACCGATACCGATACGTAATATCGGATCGGTCCATCTCTAGTTCAGTCCATGTTATTATTGTGTGTTTGAGGGTACAGTTGTCCATTGTGGGTGTGTGTATGTTCAGTCCATGTGTTAACGTGGGTCAGATGTCAGGAGGCAGAGTTCAGGAGTCTGACAGCTGTGGGGAAGAAGCTGTTCCGGTACCTGGTGGTCTTAGTCCGGAGGCTCCTGTAGCGCCTCCCAGAGGGCAGGAGGGTGAAGAGTCCATACGATGGGTGACTGGGGTCTTTGATGATTTTCCCAGCCCTTTTCAGACACCGCTTCCTGTAGATGTCTTTTATGGCAGGAAGTGGTGCTCCGGCGATGCGCTGGGCAGTTTTCACGACCCTCTGCAACGCCTTTCGGTCCGAGGCAGAGCAGTTCCCGTACCAGACTGTTATACAGTTGGTCAGGATGCTCTCGATGGTGCAACGATAGAAGTTCACCAGGATGTCTGAGGACAGGTGGTTCTTCCTCAGAGTCCTCATGAAGAAGAGGCGCTGGTGAGCCTTCTTGACCAGCCTGGAGCAGTTGGTCGTCCAGGTGAGATCCTCGGAGATGTGTACTCCCAGGAACTTGAAGCTGCTCACACGCTCCACAGCCGTCCCCTTAATGTGGATGGGTGGATGTGGGTCAGCATTCCTCCTGTAGTCCACGATGAGCTCCTTGGTCTGCTCGGTGTTAAGCAGCAGGTTGTTTCTGTCTCACCACTCAGCCAGACGATCCACCTCCTCCCTGTAGGCGGCCTCATCGTTGTCACTGATGAGGCCAATCACCGTGGTGTCATCTGCAAACTTAATGATGGTGTTGGAACCATCAGCAGGTCTGCAGTCGTGGGTGAAGAGGGAGTAGAGGAAAGGGCTCATCACACAGCCTTGTGGTACACCGGTGTACATCGTGATTGTAGATGAACAGTGGTTATCCAGCCGGACATGTTGGGGGCGGTTGGTCAGGAAGTCCGGTAACCATTTGCAGATGAGGGAACTGATGCCCAGGTCTGTCAGTTTCCTGATGAGTTGTGAGGGGTGGATTGTATTGAATGCTGAACTGAAGTCTATAAACAGCATTCTGGCGTAGGTGTTGTTGTTGTCCAGTTGTGAGAGGACAGAGTGCAGTGCGATGGAGACTGCATCCTCTGTGCTCCTGTTCTGGCGGTATGCGAATTGGTGGGGGTCCAGGGTGGGGGGAGACAGGATTTGAAGTGTGCTAGGACCAGCTGCTCTAAGCACTTAGTGATGATGGGGGTGAGGGCTACTGGGCGGTAGTCATTGAGGCAAGATGGGTTGGAGTTTTTGGGTATCGGGACGATGGAGGTGGATTTGAAGCAGGCCGGTACCACAGCGTGGGCCAAGGACAGATTGAATATGTCTGTGAGCACTCCTGCAAGCTCCCCAGAACATGCTCTGAGAACACGCCCGGGGATGCCATCAGGACATTGTGGACATTGATCCTGCTCAGCACCGCTCCTACATCGGTGGGGATGAGAGTCAGAGGTTGGTGGTCTGGCATCATGTCTGCTTTGGTTGTGGTTGTGGGGTTCCCTCGCTCAAAACAAGCATAAAAGTTGTTGAGCTCGTTGAGGAAGGAGACATCAGAGGATGCGGGGGAGGGTTTGGTGGTCCTGTAGTCTGTAATGGTCTGGAGTCCTTGCCACATGCGTCGGGGGTTGGAGTTGGAGAAGTGTTCTTCTACCTTCTTTTTCTAATGGTGTTTGGCTTTTTTGATGCCCTTCTTTAGATTAGCCCTGGCTGTGCTGTAGGCGTGTGCATCTCCTGACCTAAAGGCAGTGTTGCGGGCCTTCAGGAGGAGACGAACATCCCGGTTCATCCAAGGCTTCTGGTTGGGGTACATGGTGATCCGTTTCTGGGTGGTGACACTGTCTGTGGTTTCGGAGATGTAATCCAGTACAGATGAGGCGTACTGGTCCAGGTCTGTGTGGGTGAACATATTCCAGTCTGTGTTTTTAAATCTGTCCTGGAGCACTGCGTCTGTCCCCTCTGGCCACACTTGTCCTCACAGCAGGTTTCACACGTTGGATGAGTGGTGAATACCTAGGTGTGAGGAACAGGGAGAGATGGTCCGATTGTCCAATGTGGGGGAGGGGTGTGGCTTTGTAGGCTCCAGCCAGGTTGGAATACACATGGTCTAAAGTCTTGTCTCCTCTGGTGTGGCAGGAGACATGTTGGTGGAATCTGGGGAGGACTGTCTTTAAGTTGGTGTGGTTGAAGTCGCCAGCAACAATAAAAGCAACCTCGGGGTGTTTATTCTGGTGTTTGTTAATGGCTGCAGAAAGTTCTTTCATGGCCAACCTAGCATTAGCGTCGAGGGGTATATACACGGCAGTGAGTATGACAGAAGTGAGTTCTCTGGGGAGGTAATAAGGTCTGCATTTGACTATTAAAAACTCCGCATTAGGTGAGCAGTGACTCTCAGTAGTAGTGGAGTTCATGCACCAAGCATTGTTAATATAAATGCACAAACCTCCACCTCTGGTCTTGCCGGAGTCATCTGCTAGCCTGTCGGCTCGGTGTGTGTGACATCCTGCTAACTCGATAGCATTGTCCGGGCAGCTGTTGTTCAACCATGTTTCGGTGAAAAACATGACATTTGAGTCCATAATCCGTCTGTTGTTAGTGATGGAGAGCCGTATCTCATCCATTTTGTTTGCCAGAGAACGGACATTGGCGAGGAAAATACTGGGTAAAGGCAGCCGGTGTGGTGTTAGCTTTAGCTTAGCCCGTAGCCCTCCGCGCCTACCTCGCCTTTGTTTACGATCTCGGCGCCGTCTGCGTGCACTTCCGCCCGGCCGAGGAGAGTGGGCAGCCTCTGGTGTTCTGGAGATCTCTGGGATGAGTCGGAGATCGGCGATAAAACTGTTGGAGTTATGAGTCCAGATGTCCAGAAGCTCTTGTCTGCTGTAGGTCAGCAACGCACAGCAATTCTGGACGAATAATCCGGTTAAAAGTAGATAAAAAACCGCTAAATAGCAGATTCTGGAGAGACACTGAGCCTCGCGTTGTTCACGTGCCGCCATCTTGGAGGCCAGAACTCCGTTTGCAAAAGATTTAGGAGTGTTTCTCGATAGCTCTTTCTCATTTGAGAAACAAATAAATTCTGTTATTAAAACCAGCTTTTTCCAGCTGATGGCCATTGCAAAAACCAAGACCATGTTGTCATCCGCTGACTTTGAGAGAGTGATTCATGCATCTCTTCTAGGCTTGACTACTGCAATAGTCTTTATTTTGGTATTAACCAGGCCGTACTCTCGCGTCTGCAGAATGCAGCGGCCCGACTCCTGACAGGCACTCGCAAATTTGATCATATCTCCCCAATCCTGGCACGTTTACACTAGTTACCAGTACGTCATAGAATCGACTTGTAGATTTTGTTGATTGTCTTTAAATCTCTGAATGGATTAGCTCCATCTTATCTCTCTGACCTTTTAACAAAAAATAATCCAAGTAGAGCCCTCAGGTCTGCAGATAAGTTGCTTCTGACTTTACCCAGAACTAGATGCAAAAACAGAGGTGAGCAAGCTTTTGCTGGAACAGTCGGCCCCTACACATTAGGTCTTCACCAACACGTGACATTTTTAAAACCCGGTTAAAAAAACATTTGTACTTTCAAATTCAAATTCAAATTCAAATTCAAATTCAAATTTTATTTGTCACGTACACAGTCATACACAGTACGATATGTAGTGAAATGCTTGGACAACTGCTCGTGACCTAAAGAAAACAAAAAGGAAAAGGCTATGAATAAGATAGGAAATAAATATGAAAAATTAAAAAGGGTAAATTTAACTAGGAAGGAATAAAATATAAATTAAGGTTAAAAATGAAATAACTGTACAACACAAATTAGAATGAAGGGTAAATTTAACTGGGAAGAATAAGATAAATATATAAATTAAAGTTGAAAATAAAATAACTGTACAACAAAATACACAATACACAATATAGAACTATATAAGAATGTATGAAGAAATCTAAATATAAATAAATATATACACAATAACAGCAGCTGTACAAGTATTAACCGGAAATGAAGAATATAGTGACCAGTGTTGTGCAAAAACAAAGTCCAGAAAGTCCAGTGTGTGTAAGAACTGTATGTGTGGGTCAGTACTGTGTGGTGGTGTGATTGAGAGACCGTATCGCCTGCGGGAAGAAGCTCCTCCTCAGTCTCTCTGTGTTGGTCTTCAGGGAGCGGAATCGCTTTCCTGACCTCAACAGAGAGAACAGTCTGTTGTTGGGATGGCTGAGGTCCTTCACGATCTTCCTGGCCTTGGTCCAGCACCGCCTGCTGTAGATTGAGTGCAGGTCAGGGAGCTCGGAGCGGATGGTGCGCTCAGCTGACCGCACAACCCTCTGTAGAGCTTGTCTGTCCTGCATGGTGCTGTTCCCGAACCAGGTTAAGATGTTTCCCGCCAGGATGCTCTCTATGGTGCAGGAGTAAAAGTTCCTGAGCACCTTGGAGGGCAGTTGGAAGTCTCTCAAGCGTCTGAGGTGGTAGAGATGCTGTCGGGCCTTTTTCACCACGGTGTTGATGTGACAGGACCATGACAGGTCCTGCGTGATGTGAACTCCGAGGTATTTGAAGCTGTCCACTCTCTCCACTGGGCACTCGTTGATGACGGGGGTCTGGTAGTTCCTCTCCTGCTTAGTGCTGAAGTCCACTATCAGCTCCTTTGTCTTACTGACGTTTAGAAGGAGGTTGTTCCTCTGGCACCAGTTCTCCAGATTCCTAATCTCCTTCAGGTAGGCCGTCTCGTTGTTATCAGAGATCAGGCCCACCACGACGGTGTCGTCAGCAAACTTGATGATGGTGGTGGAGCTGGTAGTGGCCACACAGTCATATGTGTACAAAGAGTACAGCAGGGGGCTCAGAACACACCCCTGGGGGGCTCCAGTGCTGAGAGTGGTGGAGGCTGAGACATGTCCGCCCATCCTTACTGCCTGTGGTCTGCCAGTTAGGAAGTTGGAGATCCACTGACACATAGATGAGCTGAGTCCCAGATGCTCCAGCTTGGTGGTGAGTGTGGAGGGAATTATGGTGTTAAATGCAGAGCTGTAGTCTATGAAGAGCATTTTAACATAATTCCCCCTTCTAGTGTCCAAGTGAGTGAGTGATGTGTGGAGGAGATGAGAGATGGCATCGTCTGTGGAACAATTTGGACGGTAAGCGAACTGTAGTGGGTCCAGTGTGTCTGGTAGTGAAGAAATGATGAAGTCTCTGACCAGGCGTTCAAAGCACTTCATCACTACTGAGGTGAGGGCTACAGGGCGATAGTCATTGAGAGAAGCAGGGTGGGGTTTCTTCGGGACAGGAACAATGATGGACTCTTTGAAGCATGTGGGGATCACCGACTGAGATAAAGAGATGTTGAATATCTCAGTGAACACAGGAGCTAGCTGGTATGCGCAGTCTCTTAGGATACGACCTGGGATGCCGTCTGGTCCTGCTGCTTTCCTGGTGTTCACTCTCTTGAAGGCTCTCCTTACTTCATGCTCGGAGATGATGAGCACGTTTCCGGTGCTGGCAGTATCTTCCTGTTTGCAGCCGTTAGCGCCGCTAACACTAGCATTGTTGGAGACCTTAGCTGCAGCCTCGAAGCAAGCATAGAAAGTGTTCAGCTCGTCTGCCAGAGTCACGGCCGCGTTCGTCATACCGGTTGTTGGTGCTTTATAGTCCGTTATTGTCCTTAGTCCCCGCCACAGGCTCCTAGAGTCACTCTGTTGGAGTTGTGACTCTAGTTTCCTCCCGTAGCGCTGCTTCGCCTCTTTCACCGCCCTCCGCACGTTATATGACGCGGCTTTGTACGGGTCCATGTCCCCCGTCATGAGTCCCGTGTTGTAGGCAGCGGTGCGGGATCTCAAGCGTCGCGGATGGTTTTATCCACCCACGGCTTCTGGTTGGGAAACGTTGTGATAGTCTTTGTCTCCACGGTATCATCCGCTAGTTTCCCGATGAATCCCACAACCGCTTCCGTAAACACGTTGACGTCATCGTCGGAGCTGTTTCTGAACATGCCCCAGTCTGCGTCATCGAGTGCGTCCTGTAACGCGGCCACCGATTGATCCGTCCAGCGCGCGACCTTCCTCTGAACCGGAACTTCCTGTTTCAGCCTTTGTTTGTATTTTGGCATGAGGATGATGGCGGCGTGATCAGATTTGCCAAACGGGGGGTGGGATTGTGCCTTGTAGCCGTCCTTGACCGTAGTGTAGCAGTGGTCCAGTGTCCTTTCACCTCTGGTGGGGCAGGTGATGTGTTGATAAAAGTTCGGCGCTGCGCGTTTGAGGTTGGCGCTATTAAAGTCCCCCGTCACAATAAGCGCAGCGTCCCGGTGTTGTGTCTGGTGCTGTGTGAGTGCCTCATGCAGCTCGCATAAGGCGGTGACCGTGTCCGCTTGTGGTGGAATATAAACGGCACTTACAATGACCGATGTAAATTCCCGAGGTAGATAAAAAGGACGACACATGATGGACAGTAGTTCCAGATTTGGTGTGCAGGAGCGTGCGAGAGGAACAACGTTCGCACTGTTGCACCAGTTGTTGTTCACCATTAAACACACGCCGCCTCCCCTTGACTTCCCCGAGTCCCGTGTCCTGTCCATGCGTTGAACCGAGAAGAACTCGGCCGGCTGGATGGCGTGGTCCGGCACCGCTGGGTTCAGCCATGTCTCGGTGAAGCAGAGGAGATTGCAGTCCCGAATGTCTCTCTGGAACTTTATCCTGGCCCTGAGGTCGTCAAGCTTGTTCTCCAGTGACTGGACGTTGGCGAGCAGGATGCTAGGCAGAGGTGTGCGGTGTGCACGAGCTCTCAGCCTGTTCCTGACGCCGGCTCGCTTCCCTCTAGGCCGCCGCCGCTTCCCTTTGTTCTCCCTCAAGATCTCACTCGGCCAGCTCGGATCCGGAGTTAAAAACTTCGAATTGTGAGTACATTGTATACCAATAGAAACAAGAGTGTCACTGTCATACCTAATGTACCCAATGGTGATGATTTTGCCGATTTAGAAACGCTGAAAACTAACTTAAAAAACAAAGACAAAGAAAAAGTGGTCGGAGCAGTCGTGACGGCAGCCGACCTCACCAGCGCCATCTTGTTTTTTCTAGCTTTCAATTATGACGAGTCTTTTACAGTAATAACTATGTATGTTTACTTATTTATCTCTAATATGTACACTTCAGCTCAACCCATGTTGTTTTTAAATGTGCCTATGAATACATTTTTTTTTTTTTTAATTTGATTTGGAGTTTCGCTTCTGAATCGTGCTAACCTGCTTAAGACGTGACACACCTAGGAGTTTTTTCTTTTTACTTTTTTACTTGAAGAGTATTTTCAACAAAAGAATTTCAGGAGTTTCAGGCTGGCGCATGCCAGCAGATGGCCTTTGATACAATGGAATCTGAAGGGCTCAGCCAATGCCCATTCCAACTTGGGTTTTGTTTGCTCTGGGCAAATACAAACACATTGTTTACCAGTCTGCTCCTCTGTGTTTCGTAGTGCACTGTGGTACTGCTCTATTTATTTATTTTTTACCATTTTTAGCAATGTAATTTGTATTCCAGAGACAGCTCTGATCTGAAGGCCTAATATGACTGAACCTATTTTCTATATTTCTCATTGTATTGATATGCATGCATGACAGGGAGCTTCAGAAACCTGCTATAGCATGATTTCCGCTTTTCTTTTATGCTGACCATTGTGTGAATTTGCCTCTGAAACAGCTTTTGTTTGGTGATACCGCTCCATTATAACAATTCTACTTTGTTATATTCTTTAAAATTAGATATTAGATACTCATTCAGATTATCCATAGTGTGTTTTTAGCATTATTTTGGAATGATTGGAAACATCTCTCACACCAAGATCACAATTTGAATTTCTGTGTCTGTCCATTTAACGTCCTCAGCAAGATAACATGCACGCTAATCTGGAGGTTAGCTGTACTGGCTTTGGTTGGGGTTAAATGATGAAGCCTTCTACAAAGGAAGGCCTTTTGCCATTCACAAGTGAAGAAGCAGGTATCCAGGGAATATTTCTGCTTTGCTTACATTTATTAGATAAAGAGAAAAAACAATGTTTTTATTTGTTTTCTAAGTGGACACATCCAAAAAGAGTGTTTTTCCAAAGAAAACCTCTCTGAGCTCTACTTGCTCATTAACTTTGTTTCAGCAGTCACATACTGTTACAACACGTGTGGATGTGAAAAGTGGAGAGAGAGGAGGGATAGAGGAAGGGAAGTGGCACTGAAAAAAGGAAATGCACGATTTTATAAGGAAGACACAAAGAAGGAGAATTAGAGGGAAAGTGTTTGTGTGAACATAAAAAACAGAATATTATCCTTTTAATAACCTCACAATTACAAAACGGCTTCAATGAATGCCTTTAAGTATCTGTCATTAAATGAGTAATGAAGCACCACGAGCATTTTCATGTTTTTAAACACCAAAAAACAAAAGGAAATTTTGAATCTGTCAGAACCTGACTTGCTGTGTGCTACGTACGCTGAATGTGTTGCATTTTTGTTGAAAATTAGCTTGAAAACGTTAAAAACTAAAAGTCAACATAAAGCCATGAGCTGGTTTTATGTGTTTAAAAGAGAAAAGAAAGAAACTGAGATTCTGGGTTCGTTTATTTCTCAGCAGCAGGGAATTTCATGGCGTGAGCCAGGAATGGAAGCTGTATCACAACTGCGTTCGTACATATCTGAGGATGTGAGGCCACATCTGAGGAGCCAGAGAAGTTATTTCAGAGATCAACTGACCCGGATCAGCGTCCAGCTGATCCCAGCGTGTCTGAGATAAAATCATTTTACTATTTGTATATTTAACACGTGGAGTTTTGAGTTTCAAACACACCTGTTGCCAGTTACAGTGGTCTAATTTGTCAGATCTGTTTATTTGCATTTGAAAAATCCAGCTTGATTTAAAAAAAAAATAAATGCTGCAAATTTGACCCCTGAAATGATAAAGTCAGTGTAAACGACTGCTTGAAAATGATTTTTAATGTACAGATTTTACTGATTTTCCTATTCTGATGTTATCCACAGGACCAGTAGTCCTGTTGTCAGATACATGTGAATACATGACACATATGAATGATCAGATGTAAGGTGTTCTGTCCTTTCAGTATCATTATTCAGGAAACACACACCACATAAAGCTGGTACTGGGTGGAATTTATGTTTGTGTATTTTAAAAAGATGCTGATACCCGCAGCTACAGTTGATATGAGTCCATCTGAAGATCTTAATTTCTTGTAGTATCTTCTTGCTCGTTCCTCTCCATAGATGGATGTGCCTCAATCAGTGGGCCAACAAAGAAATGTTTTTTGTATTCAACACTTCACAATTTGTCACATTTGTATTGTTGTCTGATATCAGTACACATATGCAGTACAGCTGACTTCTATTATTTCTTTTCATGTGCTGCACTGGAGTCCCCTTTAGTCACATCCCGCTGTAAAACATTAGCATTTCAATTCATGTGTATTTTCAAATAAGTTTATTTTAAGGTTTCAGTGTAATTGTCCTGCTGTGCATATGTGTTTATACTTTATTTGTATGTAGGCTGATGCCTTGCCTACTGAACGGATGTTTGTAGTGGCCTTTGTTTATTTTTGGCATGTACAAGTGTTAAGTATATAGAGGTTGACACATTTTGCACTAAATTTGTTCACATTTCACACAAACTCTGTCAATCTTACGTGCTGCACAATAATGTTTAATATTTAGTATTTACTGTTTTATTCACATAGATCATCGTGATGTTGTTTATTATGTTGCTCTTTTTCTTTTCTTGTTTTCTCTTTTTTCTTTCTCAACAGGTGATCCAGGTGATTGATATTTGTATTTTTTGTCTGTTTGTTTTGTTGGTTTTTGCCCTTTATCACCGTCCCTCTTTCCCGCTGTTTTTCTTTCCCTCTTTCTTTCTCCCTTTTCTTTCCCCCAGTCATGTCTGTCCCGTGTTCAGCAAATGAAAATAAAATAAACAATAAAAGCAAAGGTGAATCAAATAGACCAATACGACAAGGCTGGGATGGTCCATTTGGTAAAGTAAATCCATTGGGCTTCTTTCTTTGCCTTTGGACAATAATTCTGATGGCAAAGGAATCAAACGGGACACCCCACTGTACACCATGTGAGTACAGCACTGTTTCTCCTTCCTGAGTCACCTGAAGGTTTGCCAAGGTTTCTTTGATGTAGTCTGACTGTCTTTTTCTGAAGGCCTCACCAAACTCCTCCCACACCTTTTTGCTTCAGCTACTGCCCGAGCACAGAGCATTTAAACACAGGTCTATGTGATACACAGCTAGTGCATACTATGGAACAAAACCACATTCAAAGGGTCCAACTTATTGTAAGAAAAATTAGATAAAAATGCAAAAAGTCTTTGTCAAAAAAGCAGTTTTTCCCTTTGACTGTATTCAGTCTGAGAAACCTGATAAGTTTCTTATCAGCAAGACAGAGCAAACCAAGTGGCAGATGATGATCTGTCTGTGTGTTTAGAAGAAATACAATTCTAGTTCAAGATGAAGCAGTTGGAGAAGTAAAAGACAGAGAAGAGATGATGAAGTTGGGAATGGCGAGGGAGGCAAACCAAGGTTGACACTTGGAGTATGTCAGGCTGGCAAGGCTGCTGGAGGCAAGGTAAGCCTGGAGCCTAGAGATGCTGGCAGGAAAGCAGCAAAGAATTTATTGTCCGGAGGCAATGGGAAATACGAGTAAACTTCCTAGATTAGAACTGACCATAGCCTTGGTACCATGTAGGTGAACTGAACAGTCTGGCAGTGAATGATTATATAGCCAAGATTGGAATGCCGTACACACACAAAAACATCTTCTGCCCATAGTTAGCAAAGCGGGATAAATAAGATCAGATGAAAACTACTATTTGTGCTTCCTGTCTGCACGCTACACAGACCTGCTGGATCTTTACTTTTCTGCACTCCGTCCTGGCTGAGCAATCGTTAAATGTTGTTACTTCTATAGTTAAATAAATATGTAATATATTACAAAAAATAGTTTAGTATTCGCTGACAAAGGATGTGGGAATTATTCAACACATTCCTTTAGGAACAAAAGCCATAAAACACTATTAAACCCATCATTTCACATTTTTGGAACATTGTGCATAAAATATCAAAAGTAAAAATAATTATTTTGCATGAAAATGTTCTGTCAAATGGACACACCCATACGACAGAGAGAGCTACAGTCTCCAGCATTCAGCGACAATACCAACTCCAACAACAAGATGGCAATATAACGAATGGTTGCAAACACACAAAGAGCTTTATGTCGCGCTGTTTGACATGAGAAAGAAATAACTTACTTTGGTACATCTTAGTCTGGTTTAGATTAGCTTGCCTTGCTTGTCATGACAGAACATCACTGCTGTATATATTGTTCATACTTTGGCCCTGGTTCTACAAAGAACAGCTAATGCTAGCCACAAACTGCATCTGAGCCTCAATGCCCTTTGAAAGAATGCTTTTTAGTGAGTGTCTTGAAGTTTTGACACTGGAATAAGAAAATGTGTCATTAAATTTGTTGTATAACTTCAGCTTATGAGAGCTGAGACTTCTTAGTCTGAATGAAAATCAAAATCATCCGGTCGAGCAGATGAACGGCTTACTGAATGAATGACATTTTCTATCATGACGTCTCAAAGTTAGCAGAAAAAAATGATTAACATTTAATGAAGCCAAGAAAAATCATTCATGATGTCAAAAATACTACAGAAAAAACCTTTTGGAAAATACTTCTGCTGAAAACATTGGGGGAACCCTGAGGACAGAACAGACCTGCAGGTATTCTAACAAACTGCTCCTCAGTTTATTCACATAGGATTTCTTCTCAGGATGGCAAACAAACAGAAACTCATCACTTCTTTTAATCTTCATCTGTAATTAAATCTGCGTTTAATCATTATATTAGTACAAAAGCCCAAATCACTCATTGTTTTTAGCACCACAATGACAATCTGATCAGTTAAGATGTGAGTTCTTGAATAATCACACTCCAGGATAGCTTTAAAACAGAGCAGATGTACCAAACAACAAACCTTTTATTAAGGCTGGCGTAGACGTTTCAAAAATTCAAACTTAATCATCGAGGCATAATCCAAAGGTTCCCAATCAACCGAAATAAAACGAATAAGACACGAGCGAGAGGAGTCACAAACAAACAAAAACAGTGATCAGGAGGGTCCAGAGTGTGGTGAAGACAGTTCAGGGGGCGATCCTGAAGACTGAGCAGTGAGGCAGTGAAGAGGGTCAGTGTGGAGGGGAAACAGGGAACATTCACAGGGTTAGCCCAGAGGGAGAGGCCTCTTTGGGGGACATTCAGACACTGAGGGGACAGAACCCAGATAACCACGATGTCAACAAGAGAGAGTAAAACACACATTACCTATCTAAGGGAAACTAAAACTAATTAACTTTATTGTAATAAAAAATCCTTTATTTATCACATATCACGGAAAATATGTATTATTATTATTATTGATACTAGAAATAGAAAAGAGAATTTCTGAAGACACTTTGAGTGTGTCAGTACATGCTGCTGGTTTACTTATCACAGCTAATAAGAGCCAGAAGGATCGAACACAGATCACAAGCTAAAAACAGTGGAAGCAATAATAACACTGAAAAAAAGAACAGAACATTTCTATACTCTGCATGTAAAGTAGAAATGAAAGAGAATACTTGCAGGTCAAAATGTAAAATGTTTTCGATTCATCGTTTATGTGAACGTGAGCTAGATACAAGTTTCATTTAGCTTTGTGTAAACTGACAGACGTCAGACTGAAAGGCAGGCAGAGCTCCAGATGTTATAATTATGCATAGTGTCACCTTCATGTGCTCTTGGTTTGGTGCATGGGTTACAAAATACTTTGTAAAGATGACACCTGTAAAGATTACAGATGATCTATTTGTTCCAATGAACCACAGATTGACCTCTGAGAATCCACCGCACCCCTCAGCTTATATTAGCCTTACCAGTCAGCTCCAAACTACCCTCCTTCCCTTTGCCTCCAGATTTTGCTTTATTTTTAGTTTCTTCGGTGAAAATCTCTGAAGCACAATTAGAGGAGAATTGTTTGAAAGTGTTTTTCATTTTTTTCCCCACATTTTCAAAAATAACTGGAGAAACTGACAATTTGAAATATGCAAATTGTTTTTAATGGTTGAGAAAAGCACTCTGCAGTCAGTAACTTCCTTTAGAGCTCATGGCTATCACCCAGTGTTGTTTCCTCCCTTGACTCTGCTTATTGTTTCTGTGTCTCTCTGACTTTTGTTTTGAGCAGCTGAAAAGCGTTTATGTTGTGATGTGATCAGATGATCTTCTCCTCCACTCTACTTTCACCCGCCTCTGCTCACGCTGTTGTCTCAAAATCGCCTTTTTTCTCAGCCTCCTCTATTACTGCTCTCACCTCCCTCATCTCCACTTCATGTGTCTTTTTCCTCACTTCCACATCCCCCAAACTAAAATCAGATCCATAACATAAGGAAGCATACATAAACATGTGTAAAGGGTTTAGTCATGATTCTGTTACAGCTATCTTCTCTGGATTTCTGTCACCTAGCTGCCTGTGCAGCTGTGCAGTCGCCGGATTTACAATCACAAAAATAAGAAATTAATGAATTATCTTTTTTAAATTTTTCCTCCACTTCTACCCACCATGGTTCACTGATAAGATTTTATTGAAGAAAAATCATTGAATAATTAAATGCATTGTATTAAAGAACTGGAGGGCTGGATGCACATCTGCTGGCCAGAACTCCTTTTTGTCCAACCAACTAAACATTATAACTAAATGGATCGACCGCACTGAACAATGGAAGCTCTAGATACATATGAGTCAACAGTGCAGATGGTTATACATTTACACTCTCAGTTTATTAGCACATTTAACAAAATAAATGATCAAAATCCAAGCGCCTAAAGTCAGCAAAGAGGCACAGAAAAGAAGATCAGACACCAGCGAGGGAGGATAAGAAGTTCAGACGCAACAACATTGTCATCCCCTATGTAGCCGGTGTATCAGAGAAAGTCAGGAGAGTTTTCTCCAAGCATGACATCCCGGTGCATTTCAGACCCAGCAACACGCTCAGACAAAAACTGGTTCACCCGAAAGACAAGACGCCAAAACACAGACTTAACAATGTGGTGTATGCTGTACAGTGCAGCGAGGAATGCCCAGACCTCTACATTGAAGAGACCAAACAGCCACTTCACAAGCGCATGGCACAACACAGAAGAGCCACCTCCACAGGACAAGACTCAGCTGTCCATCTGCATCTAAAGGTCAAAGGTCACTCTTTTGAGGATGCCGATGTTCACATTTTGGACAGAGAGGACAGATGGTTTGAAAGAGGAGTGAAAGAAGCATCTATGTCCACTGTGAGCGACCATCTTTGAACAGAGGCAGGGGTTTACGACACCAACTCTCTGCCATCTATAATCCAGTTTTGAGATCCCTCCCCAGACGCCTTAACGCCCACTCACATCCTGGGCCATCTGATCTCAGGAAATCACATGATAAGGTGGGGCCAGGTTTCACAATGAGCTCACCCGAAACCCTGGCTGATTGGGACCCACAGCCAGTTTCACACCTTGGCTCAGGCGATTAGAGGATCATCAGGGGGTCCTTTGTCCCTCTGTGGGGGGAAACTCCCACTAGGTTTAAATCTGGGACTCCCCACCATTTGACCTTAGAACTGAAGAAGCTTCTCGGATGAGAGGTGAAACGTCTTCAAGCAACTTAAAGAAGTCCAGACGCTTTTCTTTGCAAGCTCCTTTGACTACAAGGTCTTGTTGGGTGCTCAATCATCCAGGTAAGTAAATCCCATTGATTCTGTTCATCTGGACGTTTTCAGTGGGAGAAACGTTTCATCATCATCCAGGTGACTTCTTCAGTCTCAGCTGACTGCAGGTTTCCCCAATCTTATAATCAGTACATTTGCAAAATGACTGAATTTTTTTTTTTTTTTTTTGTGTCCCGTTTGGATCTTTAGCCATCAGAATTGTTGTCTTAAGGCCAAGAAAGATGCCAAGCGGATTTATTTTACCAAGTGGATCATCATGGCCTTGCCATATTGGTCCATTTGATTGACCTTTATTATAATTATGAATTTATTTTACCATAATGACTGAATATTAATGATCAAGGAACTGACCTCCCAGCCCATTGCTCATTCAGTGGTGCTAGTTTCAGTTATTCCTCGGACCGGAAGGCGTTGCAGAGGGTCGTGAAAACTGCCCAGCGCATCGCCGGAGCACCACTTCCTGCCATAAAAGACATCTACAGGAAGCGGTGTCTGAAAAGGGCTGGGAAAATCATCAAAGACCCCAGTCACCCATCGCATGGACTCTTCACCCTCCTGCCCTCTGGGAGGCGCTACAGGAGCCTCCGGACTAAGACCACCAGGTACCGGAACAGCTTCTTCCCCACAGCTGTCAGACTCCTGAACTCTGCCTCCTGACATCTGACCCACGTTAAACTCATGGACTGAACATACACACACCCACAATGGACAACTGTACCCTCAAACACACAATAATAACATGGACTGAACCACCACACACAACCACTAGCACTTTATATAGCCTCTGTAGAAACTATCTACACCCTCACTTATCTTAACTGCACTACTGTATAGCTCTGTGTAAATAATGATTCTGTACATTCGATAATCTTTAATCCTACAACTGTTTACAACTTGCATAGTTCCCATTTCTGTATAGCTGTATATCTCAGATTCTGTAAAGTTATTTATTTCATATTCTGTATAGTTTTTCATATTTATATCCTGTTCATAGCCTGTACATAGCTTGTACTCACTACAGCCTGTACATACTTATAGTTATAGAATATTCACAACATACTTCATACCGTGTACATTATAACATACCATAATAGACCCATTTCTGTAATATATGTTGTGGCTTCTGCTATCTTTTATGGCGTGGTCTGCTGGGGACAGGAAGAGACTGAACAGGGTGATCCGAAGGGCCAGCTCTGTTCTAGGATGCCCTCTGGACCCAGTGGAGGTGGTGAGTGACAGGAGAACGGCGGCTAAGCTGTCATCCCTGTTGGACAACATCTCCCACCCCATGCAGCAGACTGTGACAGCACTGAGCAGCTCCTTCAGTGGGAGACTGCGGCACCCACGGTGTGGGACGGAGAGATTTCGCAGGTCTTTCCTCCCCACTGCTGTCAGACTCCATAATAAAGACTTTAACTGATCAAGCACACACATCCATACATATGCAATAATACTAAGTGCAATAATCCTTTCTGTCATCGTTGTATTTTTTACTCAGTTGTATATAGTATTTGTATTTGTATTCTATTTTTATCTTATTGTATATTTATTTTATTTTATTCTACTGTATATAGTATTTTATTCTATTCTGTACAGTTGTGTACTGTATTTATTCTTATTGTATTCTAATTTTTGCCTCATAACTTTTGCACTGTCCACTTCCTGCTGTGACAAAACAAATTTCCCACGTGTGGGACTAATAAAGGTTATCTTATCTTATCTTACTCACATATCTATATTATTGCTAATATATATTGTAATATATCTATATCACTAAAGCACTTCTGGATGGATGCAAACTGCATTTCGTTGCCCTGTACCTGTGCATGTGCAATGACAATAAAGTTGAATTCTATTCTATTCTATTCTATTCTATTCTATTCTATTATTGTGCAAATGTACTTGTTTATAAGGTTGGAAACCTGCAGTCAGCTGAGACTGAACAACCTGGATGATGATGAAACGCTTCTCCCACTGAAAACGTCCAGATGAACAGAATCAACTTTTTGGGAAATAGAAATGAGGTTGCGGTGATGGGGACATCCAGGTGCCCAACAGATTAGGCATTGTGGATGAAGAGCACTACAGAGAAGCCTCAAGTCTTCATCGCAGAGCACTAAGGCAAGTTCAACCAGACCTGGCTGCAGGAAAATGTGTACCTACATCCCCACCAGCTGCATTCTGCATTCACCAATGAGCTGAATCGGTTCTACGCCCGTTTCGAGGTTAGCCAGGCGGCTAATGCTATCTACCGCCTGACTACCGAGGACAGTGACGTCATCAGCGAGAGACCGGTGACCAGCATCGCGGAGCATGACGTCCGAGCGGCACTGAGGAGAGTGAACACAAGGAAAGCGGCGGGGCCAGAGGGCATCACCGGCCATCTGCTGCGCTGCTGTGCTGACCAGCTAGCAGGTGTGTTCACTTACATCTTCAACGAGTCCCTGGCGAAGTCTGTGGTCCCCACATGCTTCAAAAGATCCACCATCATCCCTGTGCCCAAGAACAGCAAACCCTCATCCCTGAACGATTACCGGCCAGTTGCACTGACCTCTGTAGTAATGAAGGTGTTTGAGAGGCTGCTGAAGAACATCATCTCCTCCGCCATCCCAGACACCACAGATCCGCTGCAGTTCGCCTACAGATCCAACAGATCCACAGAGGATGCCATCGCCCACGTCCTACACACCACTCTCAGCCACGTGGACAAGAAACAGGGTAACTATGTGCGAATGCTGTTTGTTGATTACAGTTCAGCGTTTAACACAATAGTGCCCTGCAGACTGTTCACAAAGCTGAGGGATCTGGGACTTAACAGCCGTCTGTGTGCATGGGTGTTGGACTTCCTCACTGGCAGAACTCAGGTGGTGAGGGTGGGCAGGTGCTTCTCCAACAGCATCACCATCAACACAGGAGCACCTCAGGGATGTGTCCTCTTGCCACTGCTCTACTCCCTCTACACTTCAGACTGTGTGGCCACCCATGGCTCCAACACCATTGTGAAGTTTGCTGACGACACAGTGGTGTTGGGTGCCATCTCCAACAACGATGAGGCGGCCTACATGGATGAAGTGAAGAATCTGGCATCGTGGTGCCAGGACAACCACCTCCAGCTGAATGTCAGCAAGACCAAGGAGCTGGTGGTGGACTTCAGAAGGGGTCAGCACAGAGACTACAAGCCCATTATCATCAATGGAGCTCCAGTGGAGAGGGTGCAGTCCTTCAAGTATCTTGGTGTCCACATCTCCTCAGACCTGACATGGGCTGCCCACATTCAGGTCCAGACCAAAAAGGCTAGGCAGCGCCTGTATCACCTACGACAACTGAGGAAGTTCAGGGTCTCTCCAAAGATCCTCAGGATTTTCTATACAGGCGCTGTGGAGAGCATCCTCACACAGAACATGACATCGTGGTTCGGGAACAGCTGTGTGAAGGACCAAAAAGCTCTCCAGAGAGTGATCCGTACAGCAGAACGCTGCTGCAGGATTGCTCTCCCCCCGCTTCAGGACACCTACACCAGGAGATGCCGGACTAGAGCAGCGCATTTACTGAAGGATCCGTCCCATCCTGGCAACAAACTGTTCCAACTTCTGCAATCTGGTAGAAGGTTCCGCATCTTCCGGGCAAGGACAGAGAGACTCAAGAGGAGTTTCTATCCCCAAGCCATCCGTGCCCTAAACACACACACCCGCCCTCTCACATCATCTATAATTGACTGAGACAGGACTCTTCCAGACACTAAACCAAGGCACAATGTACATTTCAATTCCTTTAATTTTAAATATGTTTATATTGTCTATCCTGTAAAATAGTCAGATATCTATTCATATTAATGTACAGAATTCACCTGCTTGCTGCTACTACTGCACATTCACCCAGTGTATATACTATATGTGTATATATATATATATATATATATATAATGTTCTTCCTCTACACCCCCCCCCCCCCCCCCCCCAATTTTTGTACATGTCGAGGAGCGTGTCAGGCTACATTTCACTGTGTGTTATACTTGTATAACTATGCATGTGACAAATAATAAAGAACCTAAAGAACCTAACCTAACCTAAAGCTGTCACATCAGCTCCATCAGGAACCCCACATTGGACTCCTTCCACAGCCAGGCTCTGTGATCTGATCTTGTTAACACTGCTAACAGGCTGAATGAGTCCTGTAGAAAGTTTCACGGCTGACCAAATGTTCTTAGTCTTGATCTTTATAACCAGAGTTTCATCCCAGTTTCAACAACCAATAAGAAAGAGAGGCTCGGGTCCCTATGATTTGTGCATAGCTGATCACAGGTAAAGCCGCTCTCCCACTAATGCATGCTGCATTTTTCTGCACACCATTTTAAAGTAATTTGTGATTTCTCTTTTCTCTCTACCTTTCTCTGTCTTTTTCTTCTCTCGATTGTTTAACAGAAACAAAGACAGCAGCCACTGGAGAGCTGGTTAAAAACAGCTGCTCAGCTCTGCACTCGGTTATGCACAAATGTCTGTCTCCCCAAGAGACTAGACTCATGCTTTGCACTGTGCTTTTAATGTCGGCTTTTTATTGTATTCCCAATTGGTGCAGAGCATATATTCAATCAAGAACCAACAATTTTTATTTACTTTGCTCAGCAATAGCTAAAAACAAACTGTTCTATTTCTCCAGTGCAATATGTATGAGGTGGGCACTCAGCTTTCATGGCCTCATCAATTCCCTGCAGCTTGAAGGAAATAAGTTTGATGATAGGAAGTAGTGTGGCAGCCCACTGGGCAGTCGCTGGGTCTTACCCCAAAGGAGAGAAAATTCCTATGAGTGACAGGGAAGCACTGACTCGGGGCCATACAGATTAACATCCTGGGAGACCCCAAAGTGCTGTTTTCTTTAAGTCTTTAGAAACAGTTTGTTAACATCAGCATGGACCAGGTTATTATCTTGTGTGTAGTGCTGGCTTGATTTAGACTTTTAAATTCCTGTTTATTTAGTATTCTCAGATTTTCTTCTTGTTTTGTCTTTTTTAAGTTTATAAGTTCCATCTGAACTTATATTATTTAAAGCACAAGGAGAGCACGGAACAGGGAATTCTGCAACAGAGGAGAGAAGCATTACTGGACAACGAGAGAATAGCCTGAGGTGAGTAGGCATTGCATTGGGTGTGTGCGTACTTGCTGGTGCCGTCCGGTTGTCACAGGAGGGATCGCCGTAAGAGTGTCCAGAGGAAGCTGAGCACATGAGAGGAGATGGTCAGGAGGTCCAAAAGGGAGACACAACAGGCAGGAGGACAGACCAGAGGCGAGGTGAATGTGAAACCTTTGCAAAGTGACCGATGGAGTTGAGCTGAACCGGACTAGCGCAGCTGAGAAGAACGACAAGACATGGCTCTGAAGAAACTGGGAACAGAAAGGCAACGTTAACCACTAGAAGAAGCTCCAGTGGACGGACAACTGGAACTCCTCTCACCCTCCCTCAAGGGACCTGTGAGGAGAAGCATAATAATCTGAGATTAGAGACGAGTCCAGGGTGAACAACCGGGGAACCCAGAAACACTCCTTTGGACCATACCCCTCCCAGTCCCCCAGATATTGGTTACCACAACTGTGGCAGCGTATGCTGACGATCCACCTAACCGTATAGGTTGTTGATGAGCAGGACAGGAGGCAGGGGGTCAGATGGAGGGCACAGAGGGCTGATATGGACTGATTTAACCTGAGACACATGGAACACTGGCTGATGATGTGTGATGATGGCATTAATCTCGCATGGGTGTTGATCTCGTATGGGCCAATGTTATTAGGGTGCTAGCTTTGAGAAAGTGCCTGCAGGCAATGTCCTTAACACAGAGTCAAACCCTTTGTCCCTGTTGTTATGTCAGGGCGGCTGAGCGATGGTGATCTGCGTAGTGCCGCTGATGCTCCACTGTCCTGAGGAGAGCTTCTCCTTCTCCACTGTGCCAGCAGCACTGTTGATGATATTGCACGGACGGGACCGCTAGCTCTGTCTCGTTCTTCAGGAACAAAGGTGGCTGGTAGCCAAGGGAGGCTTCAAAGGGGGAGAGACCTATGGCTGAGGAGGTGAGTAAATTACGTGCGTATTTGACCCAAGGTAGCTGAACAAACATATGGTGGGGTTCTGTGAAGTTATGCAGCGGAGGGCAGATTCTGATTCTTGCTTTAACCTTTCTGTTTGACTGAGGATGGAAACTGGAACTGAGGTTTACTTTGGCGCCCACAGCTGAACAGATACCTCGCAGTGTGAATATTATCTTGGGCAAAACCTCAAGATAATGAATATGTGATTATGGCCGATTGGGTGGCGGTGGGCGCAAAACGCCAACCAGGCAGGCCGATGCCCAGATCAGGTTCTTCCTGCAGGCCTTGGCGAATGGCCTCCTCAACATCCTAGTTGAGAGAGACGATCCTGCAGGTCGGGGGATGATGGTTGCTGGCTCCTGTCTGATTTAGTGCTCAGCTCAGATAAAATATTTTCTGAGATGTGACCATATCATTTTCACATTATTCTTTAATATAAAGTGTTCCTTCCACCGCTTGATTATATCCTCAGTTGAGATTAGCATCCCACTTCCATTGTAGACTGGACCTCTGCCAGGTATTCCCAGCACAACCTTTCTATTGGGTACATCAGGTCTATCCGGCATATTTGCTGACTACCTGATCCAGCTCACTACCAAGTGGTGATCAGTTGAAAGCTTAACACCTCGCTTTACCTGGGTGCCTAAGATTGTGCTGGTGCCATGTCCATCTCAGGACTCAATTAGATCTGAGATGTTGTGTTTTTTGACTTCTGTGCTAGCCATAGCTTGTCCATAATGAACACCCTTATGCTTTAATACTGTGTTCATAGCACAGAACAGACCAACAAACCTCCAGGTCACACAGTAAAGGGCCTTCCTGAGCATCTAAGTCCTGCAGCAGAGCAATTGAGTCCCAAGACGGAGCATCATGCAACCCAGTGACTCTGAGAAGATTGATTACTCTGGTCTGTCGTTTGATGCATAGGCACAAATGACAGTCAGGACCTGTTTCTTGACCTGAAGGCAAAGGGAAGCACCCATCTCATCCACCAGGGAAAACCTCAACAAACAGGCAGCTAATGAGGAGATAAAAGTATACCAGACTCTGCCCTAGGATATATTTGTGAAAGTTCTCAGTCATCCAGCTCATCGGAGCTTGGAAAGAAAAGCGTCTGGACTTCTTTAAGTTTCCTTGAAGATGTTTCACCTCTCATCAGAGAATCTGCCTTAGTTCTGAACTGAAGAAGTCCAGAAGCTTTTCTATCCAAGCTCCTTAGACTCTGCCCTAGGACAACTCCAGTCCAACCTCTGTCTGGGAAACTGGCTCCAGAGCCTGTAAACTGAGGTGAGTCTGATCCATTTTGTGTTTTTCTGTCCAATGCAATGCCAGTGTGTTTGAAAGAAATCATTTAACAAAAAATTAAGTTGTTTTTACCCAGTTTTATAATTATATCTAAAATTTGAGTATTAAAGATTGAATTGAATTTCATATTTCATGGCAGGCTGTATGGACAACATGTATTTTTCCACTATTATATGGAAGAAAAGTCTTACTGAAAAGTTATAAATGGATGTGGAGAATAACAAGATCTAAAAAACAGAATACTCTAACAGACTGAGCTGCCAGTTGGTCACAGCAAAATAACAACAACATTAAAAACATATTTGAATAAACTAACTACTCTAAAACTAGAACAATCGAAGCGTTACACTGATTTCTGTAGAGTTTCAAAGATGTCAGCATATCAAAATAATCTCCTTTTGGCAGAACAAGACCAGCTGAGTGAAAATCACAAGGGTACCAATAAGTACCACCTGTCAGCAACAACAGTCATTTGAAGGCTTTCACTCAAACGAGCCATGCACTGAAAGCCCATCTAAGGTACCAGCCCAACAACAAGCTGTTAAACAACTAATGGTCCAGTTTGTAACTTTGTTTCCTGAGAGTTTCCACATTCTCGTGCTCAGCTACATACGAGAGAATCACGTGTACAAGCTGTGTGAAACTTTTTGTACAAGCACTTAATTTCAACTTTATCCATTAACATGCAGATGGATGCAGATATCCCTTTATTTCACCTTTTCCATAGAAAATCTCTTTGTTTAAAAATGTGAAAACAATGAGGTAATAACTGATTGAAGTGAAGGAAAAAATAAAAGGAAAAATAAAAATGTAATCAGTAATTTGATATATAAATAATTGGACACCAGCTCAAAACTGCAGCTACCTATAACACCACCATTAGAGAAAAATAATGTTTAGATGATTAAAATGATTAAAAGGTGTACCCACTTATGAAGTCTGTGAATGTTAAACTGCTCATATGTGTTTGTACATAAATGAATAACAACATGAAACATGATCCACACATTGTTTAAGCATCTGCTTATTTTTATTTCGACATCTCCCCCTCCTCCTCGCTGATGTACTGTTTTAGATATCATAAAGATGTGAATATAAATGAGTGTACAGCTTAAAAAGAGGTTCTCCAGAGTTGGGAACATTCAGTATGGTGTCTTAAAGAGCGTCTTCATAAAATCTGTCTATTGTGGGTGGAAAAAGACCGAGAGGAGGGAGAGGATATCGGAGCCAGACAGGGGAGAGAAAATTGCCTGTGGCGTTGTGGATGTAATAGGGGAAGGCACTGATGCGTTTCCGCCAGGCTAGTCTGGTCACCGGGGAGCTTCTGCCTTCAGCGTTAGCCACTCACTCTCAGCGGTCTGAAACTCCTCATCCTGCTCCTCCTTGCTCTCTCCTTAGTTTCCCAGTTTTCACTGCTTTAACTCTGCCTAAGGTAAATATAGCCGCAGCCTCTAGAGAGTGGGTGGTTGTACGTTTTCAGCTTGATGGGGAGTTTTCGGCAAGTGTGTATGTGGTTTTTCTAACGCCCTTCTGCAGAGGGCCATCTCTGTCAAGCTAAATCAGCTTGCTTGCTGTGTGCCTGTCTCTGCTGGGCATCTGCTAATGCCTGCTCAATTACATCCAGCCCGAGCTCTGGTTGGAGAGGCAGACACAGAACACAGCCTGTTTGTGTGTGTGTGTGTGGGGGGGGGGGACACCTTTGAAGTACTGTGAAACTACCCCAAGAAACACAGCAGGCAGATAAATACATGTGTACAGTGCACCCGGGTTTAACATCCTCAGGGGAGGCAGAGGACGTATCGACACATTGTTGTGTGTGTTCACAGACGGGGTGGAAGAGTTTGGCATAGTTACACACCAAGCAAGCTCAGTTTGTGTGACCTGCACTGTAGCTCTGCTTCATTAGGCCCAGCAAGGCTGGATCCCAGAGGACTCTGTTAATTACACCGCTTAGACTTCTTGGTGCGCCCAGGGAGGATCCTCTCACACAGCAGGGCCCACGTCTTCATGTGTTTGTGCATCATGTTGCACCGCAAACACAGGTCAAACTGCAGGAAATCAGAGCGATTTGAATAACAAGAAGCTTGCTGCCTTGTGGTTTGGTCTAAAAAGTCTTTTGTTAAGTAAACTTAGCATGGCTGACTGCCCTGATCTCATCCCCAGAGTGTGTGTCATGATATTCTATAACAAACTAGAGACTTTCACCACTGACACCTCTGCAACCTCCTAATGTGACTGGAGAGAGGACTTTTATCTCTCTTTCTGAATGTGCAACAGGCTAAAATGTTACTGTGTGTATCTCTGGGGTGGCAAGTGGCAGAGGGTTAAATCCAGCTGTTGGAACATCTGGCCCTGAACACCTCACATCATTAGTAAGATGCGATGAAGACACAGACAACTTTTATTGATCTACTATTTTTTCATCCATAATTAGATGATGTGTTGTCTACTGAGAGCAAATAACAAAATGATTTCATCACGTGCATGTATTCTTTAAGCTCTTATTTTCAGTGGGTCATAGAAAGAAGCAATGTTTTATTAAACTTATAGAAAGTTCTTTACCTTACTACCACCTGTAGCTTTAAGCAGCGTCTATGTCCCAGCAGAAAGGTGTATGCTGTTCAGATATAGTCGTACCTGATAATGCGAGGGTCACCCTCATCTAACCTAGAATTAAAAAACTAGTCTTCAGGAATACTTCTCCAACCTTTTCAACAGACATTCAGAGCTCTTATCGGATGTTCCTGCCTTTCGCTCTGCTCTCTTGAGGTCCAGGCTCTGGGGAGGCCAATCCATGATGATGATGATGTTCCACTGAGTGTTTTTGTCACGGTTCTGTCATTGTGACGGTATTTTGAGTTTCCTGTGTTTTGGGTTGTGTTTGTATTTTGAGCCCCCTCTGTTCTGTGCCTTCCCTGGTCCCACGTCTCTGTGGTCCCTCTGTTGTCATGTCTGTGATGTCGTAGTGTCTGCTCTTGAGTCAGTGTACTTCCTGTTTTACTTTGGTAGTCTTTGGTCTGTGTGTGTAATCTTCCGTTGGCTCTCCCCGTCTCGTCTGTGTGGTTAGTGTCAGCCGTGTCTCCTGGGTGTTTGCTCTTTGCCCTGTTGCTCTTCTGTATTTAGTGTCTGCGTGTGCTCGTTGTCGCGTCATCCCTCATACTAGCCTGTGTGTTCTGTTTTCATGCACAGTTTCTAGTTGTCCCAGGTTAGCCTTTGTTTTATCTTTTGCCAGCAATAAAGCTGTCGTCTTTAAGTTCTGCCTCCGTGAGTCTGCATATTGGGTCCTTTTCCTGCCTGCCTGCACACAGACCATGACAGTTTTTCTATCTACGTATACTTTTGCTGGATTGTTTGAAGAAAAATTACACAACTTTCAGTCAGGTAAAAGATAATATTGCACAATGGATAAATATCTACCTTTTCTATAATTCCATCCACTTCAAAACATTGAACTACAATTCTGAAATCTGGAGTAATCACTCCATAAAACCCCTTATTTTATAATGTGGCACGCCTCAGCCTGTCTCTGTTTCCCTTCTATAAGAATGTCTCCACGACATCTACCCTCACACTGAGACCATTTCCCATGATGCATAGCAGCACCAGACAGAGAGAACAACTAAGGTTTAGATGCATCTCTCCTGTCCTGTGTAATGTCTCTGTTTCCTATTGATGTGACTTTCACATGATGTTTATCTGCTGTAGATGGTTTGCTAGGCCTGAAACTTCTTCTGCCCCCACTTGTCCAGTTTCCCAAGGGACGTCCTTCACACCATGGTGAGATATGCTGTAACATTTTAGCTAACATGTCACTTTGTTAGTGCAAAATTCTATTTTTTTCTTGTCAAACGTTGTTATCTCTGTCATATTTCACATGTTACTCTCAAGAAACAGGAATAAATGTGATGTTTTTTACAGAAGCCTGTTGAAAAACCCATAATTTATTTTCATTTCTACAAACAAATAACAAACATAAAAGTGCCTTAAGATGCAATTTAACATTGTTTCTTTCCTAAGTTGTATGTAACTGATTAACAGGTTAGTGTTCTTTATTAGTGGAAGACGATCACCTCAGAACCTCAATAACAACGAGCAGGTGGAACATGTGACCAACTATCCTCTTTCCACGTTCTGTCCGGGGCGTCCAGAGTGATTTTTGAGGTTGATGAAAATGTCCAGTTTTTCCTAGGCTTACAGAGGATATGCGTGACATCATCCCCGAGCTGCTGCTTTGTGAGTGGTTGTTTGGCGCTCACAGACCCGACAGAGCGCACAGCAACATGCCCGATGATGTTTAAAAGATGCCAAAGCACAAGTGCAGCTTTTCAGACGAACTGCAAAAGAAATTTCCCTTCGTACCGTACTGGTGATTTTTCTTATACATATGAGGCCTTAGTTCTGCACCATTATTTAATTTCACAGGTTTTTAAGGGTTTTTTTTGCACTTGTTGACTTGTAAAGGTCTATATGACATTTCTTATTTCACCATTTATTAACCGCACAGAGAAGGCATCGTTTACGTATGTTAAAATTGTCTTTTAGGGAAACAGTTATTAAAGTTCGTCATGACTGGGCCAAGTGTCCTCTTTTTTGGAAATCAGAATATGGTCCCCCTAACATAAGGCACAAACAACAACCAACATCTGACAAAGAGTCACAATGAGTGAAGAAGCAGCCAAACTTCGAAGACCTTCAGAAAGTTGGAGAACAATAACTTTGATGTAACGTGAAAAAATACAAAGAAGTCTGACGTTTTTCAAAATAAAAGGTACCTGAAGACTTTGCACAGTGCTGTAATCTTTACAGCCCATTAGCAGCTTCTTACCTTTATTTGTCTCTGGAGGAGCATGTTGGAGTTTCGTCTTTCCTGAATGTTAAAGCGTTTCCAAACGTGTGAATGCAGTTACCGACACATTTGTAGAAGTGCAAACGGGAGAAATTACATTTTAGGGTGAATCATTCACACCCCCCACTGTTTATTAGATGTATGGAGCGTGCCGTTTCTTTTTGATTATCACCTTTATGAAAAGTCTGACGAGCTGAATAATTTATGAAGATGTTGAAAAAACATAATTTCCATCGCACACCAGACAAAAACACACAGTCATTATCACACGGCGGCTCCTTTTCCACCTTTGAATAATTTGTTGTTTGTTTTATTGAAGTTGTGATCTAGCCGAGTTATTTATTTGCTTTTGTTCCTCCACGCAGCCTGCAGCTGGCTCTCAGTGAACATGGTTTGGGTGTTCATTTTGTTTTAGCATCCCACTTACTGATTAGCCTTTGCACATAGCTGTTTGTCTTCACCTCAGTTACGTAGTCATCTCCAAGCTTCTTCCATTGTTACTGCACAGTGCTGATCAGTCCATCACAACAGCTTCTTTTCTTCTGGTCCAGCTCTCACCTGATTGTGCAGTAACCACAAACCCACAACAGAGTGCTTGAGTCGGTGCGTCGACGTATAAATGAGGTTGACTCTAACGCTGTTGCTCCGGCTTATAATTCCAAGTCAGCCGAGGCAGGTAATGAAAGGATGTGAAGCTGCGATTCCTCCAAAAATACACCAAACCTGTTTCAACAAACGACACGCACAACACGGTTCTGTGCCGTGATCAACAGTGAATATTCAAATGATTGCTGTAAATAGACGACTAAATTAGAAATCAGACCTGAAGAAACAATTTGTGATAATGACAAGCTCCTTCAAAAGACCACAGCATGCCTGCCTGCCTCTGAATCTTGACAGCCTTTCTTCACATCTCAGTCTCCTGACAAGGCTTTGTACGCGGCTTGTCACCTCAAATATATCCGCTACTGCTATTTTCTACACCCCCATCTGCAATTCCTGCCTCCCTGTTTGTCCCAGAAAAGCACTGTTAGCCTTAGATTTCATCAGGCAGCCATTTCCTGGTTGATCAGGTGAGCTTGGTCCCAAACTCAGGACTCATAGCCACGTGCTTTCATTCCCTCCTTCGATCCTGAATTGTGTCCTCTTACATTACTGATCGTTAGTGCAACTTAGTGATGCTAATTCCCCCTGATGGCTTCTTCCTTTCGGCTTCGTCGTAGCCTGATTATGCCAATCACTGTGTCTAACGAGTGAGGAATGTGAAATGCTGGCAGCTCACCGTGAAAGCAAGCTTTTATTTACTTATTTATTTTCCTTTTACCATAAATTAGCTGAATATGTATTAACACAACAGAAGACATTCTGTGAGCTGAACAATTTATTAAACCATCGTCTTCAGGATGACTCAGTGTCTGTCAAAATGCAGTGTTCCAAAAGATTATTGTATTTTAGTTTAACTAAACCGAGTGTATTTCCTTTAAAAATGCCCTTAAAAGCATCAACACCACAAACATGTGTGAGGCCAAGTCTCCAAACTCTTCCTCCTGCACAGCTCTGAGCACTGCTGTGAGAAAAACTACTTCTGGTTGAGTTGCTGAATGAACACTGCAGGACGCTGTATGAGCTCAAGACTCTATATTAACTGATAAACGTGTGTTAAAGGTTCTGTGTGATCAGTGATCATCAGTATGTCCTTTGCTGTATTTCAGTCTTTAGACTGCCTACCTGCACCTGACAACAACAGCTTTAAGTGAGTTTTTAGAAATGTTATTCTGTTCTACAGTTTCTATGAAGGCTGTTATTGACTCAACATGTCAGCCATTTTTAACTAAAGATACATACGATAATGATCTGAACCACGAAGACATGGGGAAGAGTTGTTGAAGCCTGCAGGTTAAGAAAAGAGGTGATGATCAGTGAGCTGCTGGCTTCATGGTGAGAAAGAGCTCTACAGAGATGAATGTTTGCTGTGAGAGAGGCATAGAGAAGATCCAGATGAGCTTCTCTGAGTCTCTGTGGATCCAGAGAAAGTATAAAATAGGGTGCCAAGAAGAAGTTAATGAGAAATGATCTGTTTTTGGAGCCAGGCTGAAGAGGGCACTAGAGGAACTTGGAGGTTCACATTGTGGTCATCAGTTTCTTACACTGAGGGCATATAGAAGACATGGGTGCTATCATTTTACATTAACAGCGTGTTTAAGACTTATTATATCACCACCCAGTGTAAGCTTTATGCAGCCACGCTAAATTAACTGTTTTGGTAATGATCAAAGTATGTTTCAACCCTTTAAAGCCGGTCGGAGCGGGCACGCTCTGTTTTGCGTAACTATTTTTAAATCCCTGTAGAACTGGAACCGCCTAAGCTAGCGCAATAAATGTTTTTGCACATGAAACCGGAGGAGATGTTTGACACTGAAGTATTTTTACATTTTCTTCTGAAATGATTGAAGCAAATAATTTTCATTTTCAACGTCTTGTTTTTGTAGAAAATGAGAGCTTGTGATTTTTCAGAATGGTGGATGTTGTTGGGTTCATTTTTCAGAGAGAGAAGACAAATATGCTCAAATGCATTTTCTTAAATTTATTAAACAGCTGAAGGTTCAAGTTAAAAAATGGCTGTCGTGTCTGTTTGCTTCTGTTAGGAGACCCAAACGAACAAAGAGAACCACACCCACAAAGTAAATGCTTTTTATTATGTGTGATGAACAGGACATTCAAGTGATCGGTCAAAAGTTGGAGGAAAGCCACAGTTCTCCTTATTTGGTTGAAATCCAGCACTTTGGCTCACGTTTCTTCTACTGCAGCTTCCTAGGCATCACCTTATGTGGAGACGTGGCTTCACCTCCGGTCAGGCCTGTAGAGTTAAAGACAGGAA